>NW_027069683.1:689923-762452 GCF_002906115.3 Quercus suber | reverse complement strand
TTGTTGTGGTTAGTTTGTTTTTTTCTTTTTTTTTTTTTTTTTTTTTTTTTTTTTTTTGTTTTTAAAAATTTTTTTGAGTGATTATATATTTTCCTTAACTGTACATTTGAATTAAGACTTGAAAAATGAGTAGAAACGTTGGTTTTTCATATCGGATCATTGTTTCCTAATTGCAAACCATTGTTTTCAAAGAAGCTAAAAAGTGTCTGTAGTTTGAAGGGAAGCTTGTATGAAGGAAGAGAAATTCTAAGGCCTTGTTTGGATTTTTTTTTCATCATTTCACTTACTCAATTTTCATCACTCATCACTTAAAATACTCAACTCTCAACACCCCACCCCGTTTGGCACCATCACTCACTTGTCATCACTTAATATTTTTCAACTGTTTGTGGGATCCACACACTGACCCAATGTTAGCTGACTTTTCTCTTTCCTTTCCCCCCCCCCCTTTGTTTTTCTCTGCTTTTCTCTTCATTTTCCCTTGTTTTTCTCAGCTTTTTCTCTTCATCCATGTTAACACATATTTTAATCAAGCCCACCATGATCCTTATTTTCATGCTTTTCCTAGATCTACAATATAACCAAATGGCTATCCAACAATTTATTAGACTATCTAGTATTTTTCTTTTCCAAAAACCCAAAAAAAAAAAAAAACCACCGCCGCAGCTGCCGCAACAACCCATAGTGACAACAGCAGCAACAACAACATCAACATCAACAGTGGCGACAACTTCAACGAACTCGAGAAGAAAAAAAATGAATGGAAACCCAGTGAAAAGGAAAGAAAGAAGAAGAAGAAGAAGAAGAAGAAAAAAAAAAAAGCCAAGCCCAACAAACAAACCCAGAAACCAACGTGAACAGAATAGAAAAGAAGCAAAAAAAAAAGAAAAAAAGAAAAGAAAAGGAGAATAGAAAAGAAAAGAAGAAGAAAAAAAAAAAAAGAACCAAACCTAGAAAGTGAAAAGAAAAGAAAAAAAAAAAAAAACCAAGCCTAGAAACCAACAAAAAAAAAAAAAAAAAAAAAAAAAAAAAAAAAAAAAAAAAAGAATAAAAAGAGTCCCAGACCCATGAAAGAAAAAAAAAAAAAGAGAAAAGAATAAACTGTTGGAGAGAGTAAGAGCGTTTGGATGGTATTTTCATGACTCAATTCTCAGTTTTCATAACTCAATTCTAAAAAGGGACCATAGCAAAATAGTTTGCCTGCCATACTATTCCATAACTCTGTTTCCAATACTCAATTCTCTATTTTTGAGTTATGAGTTATGGAAACTGAAAACAACTTTTGGCTGTTTTCAGTTTTCAGTTTTCAGTTTTCAATGGCAAACTTGTAAATAACATCACATAACTGGGCCCACAGTAAATTTTTTTGTCTTTCAGGTCTGGGTTTCATGGTTCCACTGGGTTTTTTTTTTTTTTTTTTTTTTTTTTTCACACAGGTTCACCGTCCCTATTCTTGTTTTTTTTTTTTTTTTTTCCACCGGTTCAACGCCCTGGGTTCTCTTTTTTTTTTTTTTTTTTTTTTTTTTTCACTGGGAACGGTGAATCCCAAAAAAAAAAAAAAAAAAAAAAAAAGCTGCAGTGGGTGACAGAGCTGGGGCACAAAATAGTGTGAAAAATGTTGAGTGATTGTATTTCAGTGATGTGCCAAACTAGGGTTGGTGGTGAAGTGAGAGTATGAGTGTGTGTGAGAAAAGAGTAAAAAGTCTGATTGTGGGACTCATATGTAATTTTAATTACAAAAATACCATTGAAAACAGAGCTATGGAAATTGAAAACACCTTTTCATAACTCATCACTTAAAAATCAGAAAATTGAATGATGGAAATAAAAATTAGAAACAGAGTTATGAAAATCCAAACGGACTTCTCAGCTATAAGTCCCACCATTTTTGAGTTATGAGTTATGGAAACTCAAAATCCAAACAGCTCCTAAGTAAGTCAGGATCTTGGCTTTTAAGTTTCATCTACACATGGGAGGAGAAAGAGAGTTTGTAAGCGACTTAGAGTTTGAGTAGAAAGAGAGTTTGTAAGCAGCTTAGAGTCTTGGATTTTAACATGTGGGAAAGGATAATGCCTGGGTCATAATATGTAAGGGAATAAGTGGGTTTGGGTTTTTCATAAGATTTGGTCTAATTTTCAATAGTAGTCCACCTTTTAGATAACGGTTAAAAACAAGTTAACGTGATCTTTTGGGTAATAGTAAAAAAAAAAAAAAAAAAAACTTAAAGAAAAGAGGTAAAAAAAAAAAAAAGGCTAAATGAAATATTAGTGTGTCACATGGTAGGACCTCATACATTCCCGCATGAGATCTCTGCTTTATATATATATATATATATATAATATTGATTGATTATTGGTCCAAACCTAACTATTGAGTTAATTAAGTTTTTTGATTTTATCTAGAAAAAAAAGTTTTTTTTTTTTTTTTTATTAAATGGCATTCTTATACATAATACTAACTTGTAGCCTTATACATATACATAAGATACATTACAAATAAGCATAACTAAAAGCGCATTAAATTTTTTAATTATATATAACTTTTGTATATTTAAAAATATAAAATAGTTACCAATAAAATAAATATAATTTTATTTAAAAAAAAGAAAAAAATTTAAATAATAATAATAATAATAAATTGATGATGACTTTTTTCAAGGTTTATTAATTTGATTTCATAGTTTTCTTACTTTTTTTTTTTTTTTTTTTTTTTTTTTAAGGAGATATAGTTTTCTTACTTAATAACTCATTTAGCAAAAAAAATTAAGAATATTAAATTGGACTCTTTGATTTTTGTAGAGTAGTAAATAGTTGCACCAAAATTTAAAAAAAAAAAAAATTGGATGAGACATAAACATAAAATTTAGACTTTGTTGTGAAATGATAGAAATATATAAAACAAATAAAAGGAACAAGAAATATATATTGATAAACTCTTATATTCAAGTAGTCATCCACAATTCTTTTGATCTCTCTTAGATGTGTGTACGATTACATAAAGTAATCTCACATATATATAGGACCATAAAATGCTTGTAGAGTTTATGAGATAAGGTGTAATAATAAGTACACTTATGGATATACATCTCCCTATAGCCTTAATACATTTCACGCTTTTACATCCCTACTAACCTTTTCATTCTCCAAAGTTACACATTTCAATAAGACTTTATTCTAACACTCTCCCTTGGATGACCATTTTCTAAGAATATGTCTCGTTAAAACCTTGCCAAATAAAAACCCTGTGGGAAAAAAATTTTGGTTAGGAAAAAGAGTACAATATTCTTGTATATCTTCTAGTGCCTTAGGATTGCCTCATTAAAACCTTGCAAAGGAAAACCCAGTGGGAAAAAACCTTAGCGAAGAAAAAAGAGTACAATCAGCACACATCTTTTAGAAACTTTACTCCCCTTCATGAGTATATCGAATATTCTTAAGTTGACGCATACTAATGTTATACACCATCTTCTTAAAATTTGCAGTCGGTAATGGCTTAATGAACATATCAGCCAAATTATCACATGATCGTATCTGTTTAACATCAATATCGTCACTCTTCTGAACTCATGTGTATAAAAGAATTTTGGTGCAATATGCTTGTTTCTATCACCCTTGATATATCTCCCCTAATTGAGTGATACAAACGGTATTATCTTCGTATAATATCGTTGGACCTTTTATGATTTATGATAATCCACAGTTCTCATGAATATGTTGAATTACCGATCTCAACCAAATACATTCACAACTTGCTTCAAGAATTGCGATAATCTTTGCATGATTTGAGGAAGTAGTAGAAATTGTTTGCTTAACAGATCTCCATGAAATAGCAGTATTTCCATAAGTAAATAAATATCCTACTTGTGATCGGCTTTTATGTGGATCAGAAAGATAACCTTACTAGTAAGTTAACTGCAAATGCTATATCAGGTTGTGTGTAATTTGCAAGATACATTAAAGCACCAATTGCACTAAGATATGGTACTTTAGGACCAAGAGTTTCTTCATCATCTTCTTGTAGTTGAAACGGATCTTTCTTGACATCAAGTGACCGACCCACCATTGGGATGCTCAAAGATGAGCTTTATCCATGTAAAATTGCTTCAGGACTTTTTTGTGTACGTTGATTGATGAATAAGAATTCCATTTAGAAGATGTTCAATTTACAGGCCAAGACAAAATTTTGTCTTACCAAGATCTTTCATCTCAAATTCATTCTTTAAACAATTTGCTATTAGTCTGCAAAATTAAGAGAGAGCCAAAAAAAAAAAAAAAAAAAAAAGATAAAATTTTTCATAATTGTTGTGACAAATTGTTAGTGATAGATAATAAAGTAATATTAATGATAAATTTAAATAAAAATTAGTAAAAACTTACCAACTCAATTATTAAAAAAATATTATAAAATTTTTTGTAAATGCAACATTGCTAAAAGAAATATTAAATAGGTTACCCAACCTATTTCTATCGCCGATGTTCCTTCTCAAAACAAAAACCTCCTTTTACATAACAAATCCATAGTATCAATTTGTTTGATTTTGTTTATTAAAAAATTTGAAATGAGTTGTATTTGGAGTTTTTTACTTTCCTCTTTAAAGTCTTCAAATGACAATGTGTTGTTGGCTTCTTTTATTTTTATTTTTAATTCAATTGACTGTTTTAAACTCTGGTTGTTTACTGTTTCGGACTCAAAGATAAAAACTTGGGCCTTTGATATTTAGGTGCTATCTTCCTACTGTTTGGCACTATTGAAACAATTTGATTGGATGCATTTTTTTTCCTTTTTATTTATTTATTTATTTTCACTTGAAAACACTTTAGAAAAATATTTCAAATATTATAGAACATAATGCTAAGCGGTTGATATTGAGTAGACTTGGCTATTTTTTGTTGTTCATGTAGTGATTCAAGAAAAGCACTAATTACATTTGCACTGACACTCCAAAGGACTAGTCATGTTGCAATTGAAGTTCATCATAATCACTTGTATAAAATCCAAGTCCAATAAAATCCACACAATTTGGAGTATCACAAATTATACTTCGGGGTACAAATTTAATACATTTTAATTTTTTATATAATCAATAAATATATATTACATATATATTTAAATATCGTTACAATTATTTTTGATGTTAATTTTATGTTGTTTATTTTTTTTCATTATATTCTGACTCATTTTGATTAATATTTTTATCCAATTGTTATTTTATAAATTGCTAGTAACAAATTTATCAAGAGCTATTATTTAATATTCAATTAATTAAAAAAAAAACTCATATCTAAATTGATATTTTCTAGAGGAAATTCAAAGTTAAAAAAAAATATATTTATAAATAAAATAAATACTATGAATAATATAAAATCGAATCAATCTTATCAAATGCACTGTTGCAACTTCATTGAACAAGAGATCACCCTATATTCTCAAGCTATTTGGACAAAGACGGATTCAATACATAACTTGATAAATTAATACTAACCAAACAAAGATTAATTTTTATAAAGATAAAAAATTTAACAAAAAGATATGAAAATTTATTTATTTATTTATTTTTAAATGAGGTTTACTTTACCTTGGACAAGGTGATGAATAGCGAAAGAAAAATAAAATTTGATTTCCAATAGCAGTTTTATTGTTGAGAAAGAGAAAGATCGTTTAGTACGCAGATGTGTAGGAGATTGCTTGGATAATGTTGACAATTTATTATGTGGGATACTAACATATAAAAAAAAAAAAAAAGAATTAAAGTCTCAAATTATGGGGGTAAATTAGTCGTAATAATGGTTTGACATACTTACAACTTATTTATTTATTTAAACAATTTAGGCTTTCAAGCAAAAACCATTTCGGCAATTGGGCACTTTTGGTCTAGATCACTTGGCCTTTTTTTATTGGGGTCTTAGGCAGAGACCTAATTGGTTTTGGCCTTGAGCTGTCCCTGTTGGCTACGTAAGGAGTTAATTACTAATAATACTTTCATAAATCCTCTAATCCACACTAGTACTAAACCAAAACTAATAGCCCATGATTCATAAGTTATACTGCTAGTCCGCCCTAAACCAAGTGAGAATCCTATGATGTATTGCCCATTTCATCTCTATTAAGTCCCTTTAGACCACCAATCAGTACATAATTTCCCTGTGTGAGGAGCTGACATTGCCATATATACCACAGGCACAATATGGATGAATTTTGTTTTGGAAATAGTTTTGATGCTTAGGTAAAAGACTTTGGTTGAATGTGAAAGAGCAAATCATCACGAAGGAGGCATAAATTCATTTCCAAATATTGACCCATTTCGTTTCAACCAAATGGACCAAGCTTTAAAGATAAAGATGATGTTTTTGGGAGTATTCTTAAACAACTGGGCAAAATTTTGATTTAACTGAGCAATGACCAAGCTGGGAAATGGGAACTACACTCCAAATTTTAGGCTATCCTCCATATGAGCTACCCGGGAAATGGGGAGTGCAGCAAAATTTTTTCTATTTGGTTTGGCAAAACAAAAGATATCAAGTGGGGAAAACAACAAAAATAAGGAAGCGTTAGTTTAGAGAGAGAATCACTACATCTGCTAACAAATTATATAAAAATAAATCTTGAGGCCACTCGTTTTTCACATCAAATAAAAATAATTTAAATATAATATGTTTGGAGATGAAGGGTGCGTTTGGATGCCGTTTATTTTGTTGAAAATTGAAAACACTGTAGCAAAATAATTTTTAAATATATGAATAGTGCCGAGAGACTAATTTTTAATGTTTTTTTTTTTTAATAAAGTATTTGTGAGTCCCGTGAACAATGCACGAGACCTACTTAATAGTGCATAGTATCTCCTGCAATGCGTGCATAAAAAAAAGAGAGGCCAAAACGCAAACGTTATCCAAACAAGTATTAAGTTTATGACTGGGTGTCAAGAAAATGATGGAAAAAAATATTTAATTTATTTACTTTATGTATTTTTTGGAGTTTAGAGATTAGTTTTAGTTTTTAAAGTGTTTTTATGCAATTCAATTGATTTGGTATCATTTAATTGACATGATATGATTTCATTTACCAACTAACACACATGATAAGCTTAAGTGACATTTAATGGAAACATTAGCATAGAGCAAAGATGAAAGGGCTCGAATCAAAATATTACATAATGTTAGGAGAAACAATCCAAATTTGTAAGTTTTAGAGAATAAAATATAAATGACCCCAAACATTATGAGGTATAAATTACAATTTATATTAATTAATTGTAAAAAAGAAAATTCTCTTTTGAAAATGACTCGCAATCCTTCAAACAAGTCATGTTTTACAATGGAGTTTTTTTTTTTTTTTTTTTTTTTGGAGAATAAAGTATTTTTCCATTAACCCAAGGATGAGGAGGCATACTAAGGTTAACTTCAGACTAGCAGACTACACAATCCCAAACAAGTCAATTTCACCATAATTTCAACCACCTTAAAGCCTCATTTGGTTAAAGCTCACGTTACTAAACTTGGTTACAATGAAATTTCCTTGAACAATAAATATCATTATGTAGCCAATAACCTATAAATATAATAGCATTTCTTGTATTTCTTCATGGAAGTGACTAGGATAAATATGCTACAAATATTATTGAAATGAGTGATGCATTTAATTTTTTTTCTTCCATTTATAAAATAGATTTTGAGCTAACTAAAACCCACTATACTTTTAAGATTTCTAATATATAGATTTCGTGGTGGTTGCCCTAACTCTTGCAAAAGGGGGAAAGATGTCTAAGCTCCCCTTTATCACTTAAGAGTATTAGACAAATTTGCCCACATTTGCTCAACAAATGTTAAAAATAAGTCCTACAATACTTAATAATAAGTCCCCTTGAAAAAGAAATTAAAAAAATAAAGAAAAAAGAGAGCTTTCATTCAAGTTTCAACCAATAACCTCTTACTTTTAAAAGTAGTGAAATTTAAAAATTACTTCTTTCTTTCAACCAAGTCCAAAAAATTATTTTGATATATTTTAGGATTCAACCCACATTTCAAATTAAAATAAACACCATTTTGCACTTCTGTTTTTCTTTCGCAATTTTTTGAAGGCTACCCATTTAAATCATTTATTTTTATTTATATGTATATATAAAAAAAACGTGGTACATAACGTG
The DNA here is from genome assembly GCF_002906115.3 of Quercus suber. Lineage (NCBI taxonomy): Eukaryota > Viridiplantae > Streptophyta > Magnoliopsida > Fagales > Fagaceae > Quercus > Quercus suber. The sequence goes on along the minus strand of NW_027069683.1, from coordinate 754,312 downwards.
GGCGAATTTCCACTGTCAATTAACAAGAAAAAAAAAAAAAAAAAAAACACTTTTTGCAATGTGGCAACAACCTTTTTAGGGCTTTCATACACATCTATAATAATTGAAAATGGAAGTTAAGGACTTAAAGTACAAGAAAGAAAAAAAATTATTATGCATTCTACAAATTCATAAATTAATTAAAGAGCATAAAGATTTTCTTAATATATATATATACATATGTATATTGTCAAATTTTAAGGCTTTTTAGCTAGTTTATTTTCTGAATTTACTCTTTTAAATTATTTGTTTAAATTTTTTTATAACTCTTTTTAAATTTTTTTGTTAATGAATATATATTGATTAATATCTTTTAATTGATACTATTATTTAAAAAATAAACTCCGATTGATAGTTAATTTTTATTTATCTTATTTGTTGGAATAGTTAACATGGTTTAATCATTTTTTCCCCTTATGTTTTCTAGTCTTACACATAAACTGAAAGGAAAACATCATCGTTCAGTGCCAAACTTAAAAAACAAAGCCAACTACCTTTAGGTCAATTGGCATTTTATTATTATTTATTTTTATATTTTCAATAGATACTGTGGGTGTCCGATGATCGAGGATGAAGTTGAAGAGTTGCAATGTTGATATGGGGATGCCACGGGTCACAGGCCTGAGGAGGAAGGTCACCCGAGGAGAGGAAGGGATGAGTCATGGGACTCTGAGGCGTTCCGAGTTGAAAGAAGGATATGAAGAGAGAGAATCTGTGATCATAGGGGAAGTTTCTAGTTTGGAGTAGCCTGTTGCTTTCTCATTTAATGGTGGACAACAGTTTTATCAGCTGCATCGATAAAGAAGTGACCTAAACAGTACAAGTCACAACTAAGCAGATTCCTTTTGCCACTTTCTTTAGATACAAAAAGAAACAAGTGTTATGAGAGGAAGTATGTTAGGTAAGGATGGATGGTTAAGATATGAGAGAAGGAGAAGTATATAAGAAAAAGGGGGTTTACAAGATATAAAGAGAAAAACACAAGTACCAAGATACAGAAAAGAAACGAGAAGAACACTGAGAGAAAAAGAGAGTGAACAGTAGCATTTCTTATGTAAATTTGATCTTCTCGGGCCAATTTGTATTGATAAAGTGGTTCATCCATTGAATAAGATCTGCCTTTTTCTCCTTATTTTTCTCCTCGAGCAGAGCCCCTCTTTAGTTGTTTGTTTCCCTCTCTTATAAATTCATTGTTTTGGGCCACGGTTGGATTGATCTAGTCACTATTCTAAGTGGGCTTGGGCAGCTAGCTTTTCTGGTCCTCATAGATACGTTTAGTAGTTAAATCTCCCTCTTCCACTTAAGACATATAAAAAAATAAAAATAAATCTTAAAAAAGAATTACACAAAATTTTCTAAGGGACTAATTTTAAACCCTTTTTGTAGAGAAGGCAAAAATTCTTCATCCCATCTAATTCTCCTTGCTTCGTTCTACCTCATGCAAGTTTTTCAATCCCGAAAAGGTGATGAGACAATTACAAGTTTTGCTTACCACACTCAATTCTAAATGTGTATATTATGTTTTTATTCAATAAATATTTAAATCAATTAATATTTTTTTTTTTACATTTCTTATTTATATCTTTTTTGCACATCCCATCCCACCACACTTGGCTTCTCACTCACTTAACACTCCACAATTGTCCATCTTCTTTTTCTTTTTATTTGTCCATTAATCTCGAAATAACCATGTTAGGGATTGAAAATACTTCTAATTTATCAAGCTCTACAAGGGTTTTTCCCGTCCGAAAAGTGAACATGACAAAAACAAGTCACCCCTAATCCGATCCTACCTTGCCCTAATGACATCCCTACCTGTTTCCATATTGAAAAGGTTTTTGGTAAAACATGGGGGTAAAACAAAAAGTGTATAAGGTATTGAACTATTTTGGTCCTAGGTGATCAAATGAAGAAAATCAATATATTAAGGGTGTGTTTGTAATTTCAGTGTGATAAAATATATTCCCTTTATATATATATATATATATATATATAGCTTCATCCTCTTAAAGCGGTTAGTATATGTGTTCTTGTTGCTTCTGGTTTTCCTACCTAGATTTTTGCATCAAGAACCATTTCATTTTTTCTTTTTCTTCTTCGAGTAATGGAAGATCAACAAGGGCAAGAGGCTAACAGTCCAAGCCAAGGCTCAGAGAGAAATGAACCAGTGAGATCAAGGTGGACTCCCAAGCCAGAGCAAATCCTAATACTAGAGTCTATCTTTAACAGTGGGATGGTTAATCCACCCAAAGATGAAACAGTGAGAATAAGAAAACTGCTTGAGAAATTCGGTTCAGTTGGGGATGCAAATGTTTTCTACTGGTTCCAGAACCGACGCTCAAGATCTCGTCGCCGACAACGCCAGATGCAAGCTAATCTTGAACAAAGAAATCAGGCTCAAGCACAACCACAACTAGTAGTCACTAGTACCGGTGGTGCAACTCAGTTATTTGAGAGTAGCTCTGGTTTTAGTTTTGGGCCTTTATCATCACCTTCGTATCATCTGGGTTCCTCTTCTTCTTCATGTGGAGTTATGGGCAACGACGTTGCTGTGGACCAATGTCCTTTTTCAGTCTCTGGTCAGATGGGTTTCCCAGAAATCGAGCAAAGCTCGGCTGTAACGCCTGGTTTATGTGCTTCCGATACTTCAAATTTGCAGTACCAATCTGGTAAATGCATGGCTGATGATTCGGTCTCGGTCTCTCACATACCCTTTTTTTTTTTAATTCAAAATTTACAATATCTGGAAGAGGATTTAAACCCTCATTTTAATAAATAAATAAAATGGCATACCATTAAATTACAAGATTCTAAACATCTCTCACATAATTAACTTCTTATATAGTTTCAAAAAATAATATATACATATATATATATATTTATATTCATTCTCTTTAATTTATCATTTAAGTAATTGTTTTGATGTTTTCATCTTGCTTGGAAATCCCTTTTTCTTTGTCCCTCTTAAGTACTTTTTTCCCTTTTCCCAAGTTAAGTTACTCAGTGTAATTATACTTTGTGATATAATATAATTATTTACTACCCTAAGTCTTCTTTCTAAAATAATCTTCATTGAAATTCAGAAGTTCAAAACACTCTTAGTCTTTGTCATCAATTTTAATTAGGATGACTGTTGGTGAAAAAAGTAGCGACTTTTCACTGATATGACAGTTTTTGTGTTTGATTCGAAGTATGAAAATTGCACTTTCCCGTAAAAAAATGAGAGCTCTTTTCCATGCACTCCTTTTCCATAATTTTTCCCCAAAGAGGAAAAGAAAAAAGAAAAAAAAAAAACCTTACTTAGTATAGTACCTTATATAGTTTACAGTACTCCTTAATTTCCTTTCCAAGATCTTTGTTGATTTAAGAAGAAAATTCATGATCTCAGAACTAAGAATTGAGAATTTAATTCCAAAAGCTCAACCTTTCACCCTTTGATTCTCTTTTCTTTGTTCAGGATTCATCACAGTTTTTATTAATGGGGTTTTAACAGAAGTTCCAAGGGGGCCACTTGACATGAAAGCAATGTTTGGTCAAGATGTAGTGTTGGTCCATTCCTCTGGAGTACCAGTACCTATCAATGAATTTGGCTTCTTAATCCAGGGCTTGCAGCATGGTGAAAGCTATTTCCTGGTAAACACTTCAACAAATTAATTTTCTGTAACACTTGGAACAAAATTCACAACACGCCCCCCTTCTTCACCTCTCTCTCTCTCTCTCTCTCTCGTTCTTCTTCAGCTATTTTTTCCGTTATAATCACTAAAAAATTTCCTCATGCTCAAATTAGTTAGTATTGGAATATAGTGATCTCTCTCTCTTAAGTATTGTAAATTCATGTCCTAGTTTAATCAGTAAAAGATTCCGAAAGATGATTTCTACTATTATAAATTTATAATTCAAAATTCCTTTAACATTTTTTACTAGTACTTGATGTTTCTAAGTACAGTCTGGTGGTTATTTTAAGGAGTACTTACTATTTTTTATGGGTTTTAATTTTTCTCTCTCGTAATTTCTTTCTTATTTATTTATGTTGGCACAGTTCATGCAATCCAAAAAAGCAGCTAATTTAAGATAAATACAATTTTGGTCACAGGTTTCAAGACCAACATAGGAAATAAAGCTGCACCAAACAGTGGAGCTTCGAACATCTTTCTTCTTTTTTTTTCTTCTTCTTCTTCTTCTAACATCTTTCGTTTTCTTTTCCTTCTTCTGCTGTGACTACTGTCTAAGCTTTATCTATGTGGTTCTGGGATACTTATAAATTAAAGTGTTATTTTGTGATTACTATACTCATTTCTATATTCTATATCTACTGCATTCTATTTGTTCTTATGTCAGTTCTAGACTTCTTTTAATATCTCTTTTTAGGGTAAATTATGATTATGATTTTTAAACTGTGTTAGAATTTCATTTTCATCTTCGAATTGTAAATTGTATCAATTTACTCAACTGAGAAATTGCTTTATAATTGAGGGATTCTAAGCTTTGATTCTTACTATAATTCTAGATTGAAGAGGGCAAGGATTTGTATGATTTTGGCAATCAACTTTGGCAGCAAGTGAGGTCAAAGATAAAGTTGAACTCTTGTAAAAACTTTACTAAACTAACACATTTGATATTTAAAAAATGACATGGAAGTCTGATTAATGGTTCAATGTCAAAAAAGTAATTTGGCCTCCTTATTTTCCCTTGTTTTATGTTAAAAGACAGTTTTAAATAAAAAGAAGAAGAAGAAGGAAAAAAAAAAAAAAAAACGATGCAGAGAGAGAAAGATAAATGATTTGTGTTTTTAGCTTGACATTTTACATACACAGTAAAAAGATCCTTAACTAAGACATTTTTATTATTTGGAATTTTGTATTACAAAGAACTAAATATATTATATGTAAAAGAGTACATCATGGTCTACTTAATTTTGGGAATCTCTCCTAACATTTTCTAATGTCCCTCTCCTTTTCAAAGTGGAGGCTTAACGAAAGCTTGAGTTTGGAGGAAAGTCTTCACTACAAAGAAGATCTTAAAAACCCATTGAATGAATCAAAAGCCATTAAGAAATTTTTTTTAAAATAAAAATAAAAGATTTGTTAGAGTCATATTTTCTATGTATTAATTTATCATTTGACAAAATGCACTTTACTTGTAATTAGGTAGATCTAAGTTGGATTTTATATATTAAGAAGTATGTTGCTTAGAGACATCAAGTGGTATCATTAAAGACATGAAGATTGATTTAAGAAACAAGTGAGGAAAAGCTGATTTAGTGAAGCTTGACACTAGTATCTTTCGAGGTTTAACGAAGAAGCTCGACACAAGCTCGATATATCAAGACTTATGAATTCAGAATTCTTAGATTTGAATTTTGGTCCATGATGACTTAAATGATTAGGATTTCTCTCTCTAAAACCTTAGTTATATATAAGGCTTATTTTAAAAGTTATCAAGTACGAAAATAGAGATTCAGAACTCATATACTCTGTAAGAAGCTACTATGTTTGTAAGTCTTAGGGTTTTGTAACCAAACACTTCTTGATCTTCAACGTCTTTGATGTGAAGAACTTTGCAACCAACAGCAATCAATTAAGTTGTTAGAGTTAGTCACATACTGGGATCCGTGCAAGGGAGTTAGTCACAGATTATAGATTTGTGCAAAGCGAAGAAGTCTACTACACAATCAAGTCTAATTAGGTATAGGAGCGAAGATTCAGCTATAGGTTAGTATTTTGGGATAGGCTAGGGCAGTGGTAAAATTCCTCATATTTATAACTGCTTGATTATTGATTAGTAGATTATTGGGTGTGGTGACTTGAAATTCGCCTGGTGGGGTTTTTGTCTTGCGAGAGGTTTTCTCTATTTATCAACAAATCATCATGTTAATTTAAATTCGCTGCATTTAGTTTATTTGGCGATTTATTGGTGCCCCACGATTTGCATGTAATTTGACATAATTAATCAACTTGGATAATTAAATTAATTAACTGGGGTCAATTTTTATTAACCCAACAAAATCATTGTTGAAGATAGAAAGACCCGCGTGATGCATGTGAAAATAGTGACATGCTACTTGGGCAATGAAAAAAAACAAAGCAAGAAGAAGATTGAACAAGAGAATTGGAAAGAGCTCTAGCATGGTAGCATAAATAGGTATGTGTCCAACACTTTAGGGGTAAGGATGTATAGAAATTAGATAGTAGGTCAGACGCATAATTAGATAAAATGACGTGTACGTGAGGGCTTTAAGTGCATGTGAGACACATGGAGGATGTCTACAGAGGAGGAAGTGGTGCGTGCAGCCACAAGGAAGTAGATGATTAGAATTGCAATGGTGCTTAAAGGTGTGTAACATTGAAACGAAAATTTTGAGAGGACTCAGTTGCAAATCTAAGGAGTCTAGGTATAGATGAGATCCTCATGGATTTAGATCTTAGGTGTGGGCTATGATGTTGAATAGAAGCGACAATAAAGGTTGATGAGTAAAAAAGATTGTGGCTATGATACCAACTTAAAATAAAAGGAAAATAGCACGTACAAAATGATGTGGAGAGAAAAGGCCATAGGACTAATGTTGTTCGGCCTGACATCCTACATCTAAAATAAAAACCCCTTAACTACTAAAAGTCCTAAGTATCTTTATTATTCATAAGTATGTATTACAATGAGCTCAATGTAGGTATATAAATATACAGGCCAAAATGGGCGAATACCCTTTTCGTGTAAACAAAGTGGCATTTTGCCCTCTGTCCAAAACTAATTAGGGAAATGCCTATATTTTGTAACTCGATTTTCTAAAAATCGAGTTTTTTTTTAAAAAAAATTTGGAGTCCTATAGTGGCGTTTTAAGGAGGTTATAGTGACGTTTTAAGGACTTATAGTGGCATTTTGTAACTCGAGTTTTATGAAATTGAGTTATAGGCAATTTTTTTTTTTTTTTTACCTATAACTCGAGTTCATGGAGCTCGAGTTACAAAACGCCATTATAGATCCTTAAAACGTTACTATAGGCTCCTTAAAAATGCCACTATAGGGTTTAACTCGATTTTGAAAAAATCGATTTTCAAAAAAGGGACATTTTCCTAATTAATTTGGAAAATGAGACAAAATGCTGCTTTGTTTGCACGAAAAGGGCATTTGCCCATTTTCTCCTAAATACACAAGGTCTAGTACAATTACTTGTAACTTATGATATTCTACAAAACAATAGTTTAATTATTCATGGAAATATCTTAATATATAATATTGTTAAACCAAGTTCTATTCCAAAGGAACAAGAAGGTTTATCATCTTAGTATTGGAACAGTATCAAAAAAGCAAAATGATGTTGTGACATTTAATAAATACGATGTCGTTTCACTTAAGTCAACTAAACACGCTCTCCACATGATGCCGTTTTATAACAAGAGCTTCTCATTAAAGGTTGTGACGTCGTTTTGATCCAACTATTGGGAGTGATTCAAGATTTAGTTAGACATTGTTCATTATAACAAATTTCATTCAAGTTGATTATTCCGTTAGTTAAGAAGAGGGAAGGACGTTCTCTAATCATGTATAAATATCTAATCTCAATTGTAATAGATCATTAAGTGAGAAATATGTTTCAATTTAGTTTCTCTCAATCTCTCAATCTCTCGCTCTTTTCCTCATTTTCTTTCTCTTTCTCTCACTTTTTTCACTCATTGGTTTAGTTTCAGTTTAACTTCTTCGAATTTTGAAATTCATCAATTATAACATATTCAAACAAGTAGCAATACTCAAATTAGTTAATATGGGAGTACCCAAATTATAAGATAATTTTTTGATTGTTCCATACTCAAAACTTTAGCGAAAGTATAATATTATTTCTTTTTTCTTTTGTGTTTTGATTATAGTATCCCCTAACATTATGACTAAAGTTAGGGGTATTACAAATTTTACAATATAATTCTTACAAACTAATGTGTTAACTTTTAAAGAAATAAAGAATTTATGTATTATTTTGTTGATATGAAATCAATTACATTCTTTACCACGTTAGATTTTAAACAATTTTTAATAAAATTGTTTATAGCTTAACATCTTCACTTCTCGTTTATTAATGTACTAGGTTATAGTCCTTACATATGCACGAAAATGTTTAACAATAGTGATGGTGAGGTGATCTTACTCAAGTGATGATGTGGTTATCTTGATTTTTGTTTTGAATATTATAAATGGGCCACTTGACACCAAATAATGAAAATTAAATGGACATTTCATGTGAAATTATACTACACTTAGAGACTAATTTAGTTTCAATTTGGATTATTAATTTAGAAACTAATTTAGTTTGATTATTATGTTTTGACTTGAATATAATATGTATGATTCGCAATTCCTGCTGTCAATTAATTCTTTTCTACTCTTTGTATCTTGGTCAAAGTTTGCTCATTTTGAACCGGGAAAGACTAGGGCCTTCCATTGAAAACTTGAAAATTGTCCTGCCCTTTTATTAAAGCAGAATGTAGATTTATTAGGGTCTGTTTAGCGTAGTCAAGTTGTGCAACAAAAAGAACACACTTAAGCATGCCTGAGATGTAAATATTATATGAGTTTACTTTTCATTAAGATCAGCAAACATGCAGGACTTTTTAGTTCAACTAATGATGCTTTGGTCCCCTAAACTGAAATTGAATCAATTACAATGCAACATTTTCTATTCTATTCTTCAGAGAAAATTGAAGCTTGCATCTTTACCATCTGACCAACTCCGCTAGAATGGGATTTTGCTTTTTTCTTTTTTCCCCGCAGCTTTTAACATCAAGTGCTGTGTTAGAAATGAGATACATAGGTATTATGGAGTACATGTGACTTGTTTTTGAGTTGTCCTTCTCTTAATTATACTCATTCCATCTCTCTTTGGAGCTAACAAGTCAAATGTATAGCATTAAAAAGCTCTTCAGATACTTTTGAAAATGACGGGACATAGTGAGTGTTAGTGTACATGTGACTTGTTTTTGAGTTGTCCTCTTAATTATACTCATTCCATCTCTCTTTGGAGCTAACAAGTCAAATGTATAGCATGAAAAAGCTCTTCAAATACTTTTGAAAATGACGGGACATAGTGAGTGTGAGTGTACTTAATTTGAGCTTTTGCCATTGATGGTTTCTACTTTCCATATCCGACAATAACATTTTTTAGAGGGGGAAAAAAAAAAAAAACTAGTTGGTTAACGTAACATGATTTTAAAAAAAAAAAAAATAAATATATATATATATATATAATATATATTTGGTAATTACATAAGGTAGTTATTAATAGGTATTAATTATTATTGTTTTTGAATATGAATATATCATAGTGTTATCAATTTATTATGATTATGTTTGTATATGAAACTATATATTCTTCTCCTTTTCAAAAAAAAAAAAAAACTATATATTCTTCTCTATATATTCTATTATTTAAAGATATTATAATTAATATGGTGTGTAACACTATAAGACCTTAGAAGCTTATGTGCCAAAATATTAAGATATCGACTAAAATTCAAATGTCTTCAACTTTATATATATATATAGTACACACACAAAAGAGAAAGTTTAATAAAATTTGGTTTTTTATTTTGTTTAAATAGTAATTTAAAAATTATAGTAGTTATTAATACATAATTATTATGGTTGTTGTTAGGTCCTAAAACTTTAGGAACTAAATGTATTAGAACTTTATTATGTATTATGTTGACAAACCATGATCAAAACATAGAGTCTAGGTTAGGCTTGCTCAAAGTGTGCTTATTTGTAAAGTTGGAATCAAGTGATTGCAGAATTTATTGGACTAATTTTAGATCGATTGAAAATTAGGTTCAATCGATTGAACCTCATGCAAATTAATTTTTCTGCAGAATTTTCAATTCAGCCCAAGCCTGTTTTACGTGTAGGGTTTTATATTTTACTTCGAGTATAAAAAGAAAAACCCTAGCTACGTTTTAGAGGTTTTTGATGTGTTGTGTGTTGAATCTCTTGTAAGATCTAGAGGTATTTACCTTCATACACTCTTAGGGTTATCAAAATTAAGATTCATGTCAAGAACTTGGTGATCTTTAGTTGTTGCATACAGAACTTAGAGAAGATCCGAAACTTTTGAGTGGAGTCTCAAAGTCACAAGTGGGAGTACTTGTGGATGCAATGAATCAAGGAAAGAAGTAATTCGTGGACTCGGAGCTATCATGTGGTCATGGTAGTAATTTTTCTCTGAGGTAGTAATAGGATGTTAGTGGTCTAAATCTTATTGTATAAACTTCAATTCTTTCATAGTGAATCTGTTTTACCTTGAAGATAGCTAAGTTAAATCCTCTCCAGGTTTTTTACCGGTTTGGTTTTCCTGGGTTATCATATCGTGTGTGTTGACACCTCATTCTGCAACCCACATTTAACCTCACATGGAGGGTAAAAGGGTCATTTTACCTTGAAAATATGCGTCTTGATTTTGGTCATCATATCCTTAATCTCATTTCACCAAAATGATCTTGATATTATAACAATCAAATCGACTAGTCATAAGCCCTAATCGGACCATTAGATTGAAAGTTATTATCAAATCAAGTTTTAATGGCTGAGATGCATTATCACAAATTGAGTTTGACTATATGTGATTATGAACAATTGATTCCAATTGGTTATAATTATAATCAATTTGAGATTAATAATGTGTCATAATTTGATTGGCTAGGACTACATTTTATGATAAGGTTGTATACACTTAATTAATTAGATAGTTAAACATTAATTACTCAATGAGTAATTTGTGCAATTATCTTTTAATTAGAGCAAATTTGGAACCAATTAAGTCTGAAATGAGAGTGATTGGAGCCATTTAATGTTAATTGGGATCTAATTTGGGACCTATTAATATTAATTGTGCTGAAACTATTTTCTAACAAATAACCTCTGCTTACCATTTCATCAATATCTCTTAGAATATTTTGATTCTATGAATGAGGTTAATTTTCCCAGAAACTAGACATCTGGGGGCTTTAATTTAAGCATAAGAACGAGATAATTCTGATCATAATTGAGTCAAATATGATTTTTCAAAATTGGCTCTACATGTTGTTACAACAGTTACGGGAAAACAAATTTTGGCTTACTTCTCACTCCCACCAATTTCTCCATTTAATGCACCAGATTTTTTCCAAGGCTAAAATAAGGTCTAGGTTCGTGATTCTTTATCAACCCTTATTAAATGACATTCTATTCATATTTCCTCTGCCACTACTATATAACCCCCCTCTCCTTCATTCCAAGACACACAAAAACCCACTCTTTTCTCCTCTCTTGAGTTCTAGGAAGTTGAGTAGTCTTGTTGTATCTTGGTTTTCTTAAGACTCAAGGTATTGAGTGAGACTCACTCTTTCTCTTCTAACTCTTCTTTTCCTCCACCCTTAGGACATCCTTCAAGAGTCTTCTCCTCCACCATATGGATCTTGCATGAAGGTATAATCCTTTTCCCTAATTGTTTTTCATGTTGCCATGATGAGAGTTTAAGATTAAAGCATGATAATAATCATTTAAATTCATTTGAATATGTTTGAATGTTTTTAATTGTTCTAATATATTTTTTACATGTTCTTGGTTATTCATTACATGTTCATGCATAACACTAGTTTCGATCTTAAATTCACATCAAAAACATAAAAAATATGTTTGTTTAATAATTCTTTTAAATTCTTGAATCTAGAATATCACCACCCACACACATTCACTAGAATTTATTTTTCTATCAAAATGAAATGCTTAATAAATTGAATTAGGGTTTATCACATGCACATACTTCAAATTCAACAGGCAAATTGATTGATAACATATTGGGTGATGTGATATGACTATTGGCCACCATAGTCTAGAAGACCAGTTTCACCAGGCAAAGTGGGTGCCTAACACCTTCCCACTTTATAACATAGCCTCTGAGCTTAGATCAAGGGTTGATAGACCAATGTTTATCCTTGTAATTTTCAATTTCTAGATTGTAATTAGGAAACAAAGTTATGTACTTTATCTGAGATTGTATCTAGGATCAAAGTCATGTAATTTTCCTATGATCAATATAAATTCAATTGAAAATTAATAAAATGAAGAATTTTTCAATTTTGGTTTTAATATTTATCCCAATAATTAGATAAGTGGCGACTCTATTGTAAAACCTTTAATCTAAAGGGGAAAATATAATCAGTTGAACCTCCATTTTGGGAGGCAATAACATGACTCCACCTATTCACGTAGGTTTGGCTCAACATCCTAAAAAAAGGGGCTGGGGGCGTGGTCTTTCATAGTGGCGACTCCACTAGAGATATTGAGGGTTAAGCTTCAATTAGGTTATGGTGGCCAACCATGTCATTGTTTGTTTATTGCTTTTTTTATATAATATGTCTAATATGTCATTATATTTGTATATCATGCATCATTTGCTTGAATAAAATTTATTTTATTTGTGTGCTAGCCCGAAATCCCGGTAGTATTAGTCGTGGATTGTGGTCTTCTTGAGACTCACATACCTAGCGGTGAACCTACCACCCATCGCGACAAAGATCATCATGGTTATGCCATAGTGGTTCATAAGGACAAACTGTACTGTTCGGTTCAACGCGGCGCTCCTGGCGTCACAAGTTAGAAGGAACGACGTCCTAGCTTGTGGGGACTTTTAACTTACCTTTTACCCATGTTGTAATGACCCATAGAACTTACCTTTAGGTCGGTCCATGTAAATTGCATTGCATTATGCATGTGTTTGGCCGTTGTTTGAACCATGATAAGCTCAAGTTCAAAGCTTGAGCCTATCATAATTGTTTGTACCATGTATGCTATGAAAAAACTCAAGCCCAAAAGCTTATGATTGAACTCTACACAACATGGAGGCCAATTTGTTTTTCTAGAGAAAATATAACATATGTGCTTGCAGTTTTCCAAGTGCAAGCCCACTCAAGTGAAGGTTTAGGCCTTTAAAGTTCAAGCTCATCGTCAAATTCATTTGCCAACCCAAACTCATTCCTTGTAGCCATGGTTGAAGAGAATACATCAAATGAGCCCATGACTAACTTCCATGAATTGTTCAATACTTTGGTGGCGAGCCAAGCCCAACTTCATGAAGAGTTCAACACTTTGAGTCAAAAGCTCAAAGGAAAAGATACTGCCACTTTCCAAAATGATGAGAATGAAGCTCAAGACCTACAATTGACTGAAAGTGAGAAAAAATTGAAGGAGCGCTTAGATCAAATGGAACAACTATTTCAAAAGTTTCAGTGGAAGGATGATGCCATGAACTTCCATTCTCTTTCTCTCTTCCCACAAGTAAGAGCTCCACCAAAATTCAAGATGCCAAGCTTGGACAAGTTTGATGGGACAGGATGCCCCAAAGCCTATTTGAAGATGTACACAAGGGCCTTCCAACCCTTGGGAGCTACTGAAGAACTTTTGGCCCAAATGTTCCAAAACACACTTACTGGTGTTGCACTCCGTTGGTTTTTGAATCTTGAAGACTCTTTAATCTATACTTGGGAGGAGATTGGCAATGAGTTTTATAACCAATACAAATACAATACCGAAGTGGATATTATTAGGCATGATTTGGAGATAACCAAGGAAAAGCCCAAGGAAACTTTCTTAGTCTTTTTCACAAGATGGAGGGCAAAAGCAGCCTAAATGACAAATAGGCCAACGAAGAAGAGCAAATCCAAATGGTGGTGAAAATTTTGTTGCCCATATACCACAAACATCTCTTTGCCCAATACTTTCCCAACTTCAAAGCCTTGATCATAGCTAGTACTCAGTGGAAGATGTTGTAAATGAAGGAAGCTACACTTCTAAGAAAGCAGCAGCCTACACCACCAATGAGGAAGCAGTCAATGTTGTAGATTCTAAAGCATCATCGACTGCCAATCCTAGGCCTCGAAGGAAGTTTTTTGAACTCCACATACCCATGAGCCAATTGTTTGAAAGGCTCAAAATTGAGGGATATCTTAACCCACTTCACCCTCACCCTCATCGAAGCCCGCTGCCAAAAGGGTACAAGCCACATGAGTTCTGCAAATATCATCAAGAATCTGGCCATCAAACAAACAAGCGCATCAACCTGAGACATGCCATTCAAAATCTAATTGATGAAAAAGTTATCACTCCACCTTCATCCACTGGTCAATCAGACTTTGCCTAAGTTCAATTCCACAAATTGTTGAGTAGAATTTTTTTTTTTTTTTGCAATAAATTTCATGATTGGTGCATTTTCATGCTTGTTTTTGTTTCATTTTTTTCATTACCAATATAAAATAAGCAAAAGAAAAAGAAAATCAAGATTTCCAAATCTCCCCCCCCCCCAAAAAAAGAGAAAATTTTTCCACAAAAAAAAAAAAAAAAAAAAAATTCTTTGGACTAGGGCATTGAACTTCCTAGTTACTTTTTCAGAAAGGCCCAATTTTTTCTTTCAAGGATTTCAAGATTAAAAAAGAAAAGAAAAACAGAAGTCTCCTTTTCAAAATGGTACATAAGGATCCCTTGGACAAAACATTTTCTAAATCTTGATGTTTAAAGGCTTGAGCAATCAACTTGTACCAAGGAATGGTTAATTTCATTTGATCAATGTAAAGACTTTTGCTACTTGACTTAGAATATAAGAAGAAATGGTTTTTAAAGGCAATCAAAAAGAATACATCCATCGGAAAATCCCAAGAATCCATGCCCTTGATCCAATTTTCAAAAGTCTTTTGTTTCACATCATTAGAGCATTCATACTTTTTCTTTTAAGATGAATTTATTAAAAGAACTTGAATCACTGTGCCTACAAGCAGGCATTATTAGAGATTGGAGGCCATCTTTGGTTAAACCAAATTATTTCCTATTACCTAGAATGTTCATCATCCATTGCTAGCCCATTTGAGCCTTTAAGCATTTAGCCATTTTTTGTATGAACCCACTAAAATCTAAACTTGGGGTGGGAAAAATTCAAAGTATGCATGCTTAAATATCAAGTTGAGGAGGAGTCGACCTTGTAGCTTTGAAGCTAATTGATAAAGCTCTCCTAGAAGACATGAAAGACAAGTAGAGAATTCANTCAAAAAAAAAAAAAAAATGGAAATTAGTTTTTTTCAAAAAAAAAAAAAAAATCTTTTCCAAAATCCAGTTCTCTTGAATTACGTCTTGACCTAATCGTCTATGAAAGTGGTACGTAGGCAGCCTTTCAAAGGCCCGATCCCAATCACCTAAATAACCTTGGAGAACAAATTCAAAACAATGTGACAAAATTGTTTGGGTGCATGTTAGGCTAAGCTCATTTGTTTTGCATTAAGCGTGCTTAAACTTGGGGAATTGACCTATTTATATTGTGTGCAAATATGTTCTTCTCGCATGAAAGCATGTTTTCATTTAAGGCATCAATTCTTTTTTTTTTTTGGCAAGCATGTCCACACTAAGGGCATTGGCCAAAAATGTTTTCTTAATAATTGGTTTCTAACAAGCTAGAGAAAGAAAGATATTTTGCAGGAACCAATGATCGCAGACCATGATCTTCTTTCATGTTCCCTAATGGTTGCGACATCAAATGAACTCAGGTTCAATCTAAGCATGTAATATGCCCTAAACTAGGGGCATTGGGTAAGTACTTCCAATTCATTTTAATGAAAAAATTCATTGCTAATTGAAATTATCTTTTTATAAGAACTAACTAAGGACTTATCTAGCAATCCACATCAACTTCAAACCAAAGTTATTCTCATCATTCTTGCCTCATGAATAAATCTTCATCATTTCTAGTCCATCTTCATCTTCTTCACTTTTTGATCATTAAAAAAAAAAAAAAATCTCCATTTTCAGAGGAAAAATCTCCAATTTTCAGAGGAAAAATCTCCAAAACTATATTCCAAAGGAAAAATCTCCAATGATCAAATATTCATTAAAAATTTCCAAAACTTCAATGGAAAAATCTCTAGAATAAATCTTCAAGGAAAAATCTCCATGAACAAATCTTCATTAAATTTTTTTCAAAAATTCAATCTCCAGATAAATCTTCAAGGAAAAATCTCCATAAACAAATCTTCAAAAGGAAAAATCTCCAGAAAAAATCTCCATTTTTTTAAAGGAAAAATCTCCAATGAATAAATCTTCATTAAAAATATTCAAATCATCAAAACAAGAATCTCCAAAACTATTATTTAAAGGATAAATCTCCTATGAACAAATCTTCATTAAAGTTTTTCAAAAATGCAATGGAAAAATCTTCAAAATGAGTCTTCAAGAAAAAATCTCCATATTTCAGAGGAAAAATCTCCATGAATTCTTCTTTAAAAATTTTCAAATTTTCAAAGGATAAATCTTCAAGATAACTCTTCAAAAAAAAAAAAAAAAAAATCCCATTTTTCAAGGAAAAATCTCCAATGAATAAATCTTCATAGGAAAAATCTCCAATGAACAAATCTTCATTAAAAATTTTGAAAACTTCAATGGAAAAAGCTCCAGAGTCAAAGCTTCAAAGGGTAAATCTCTTAAGCACAGCTTCAAATGAAAGATCTCTAGAACAAATGGCAGATTGCAATTTCCTTCCATATTCTTCAGTGGTCGCAATAACAAATTAGCTATCCACACTCAACATTCATCAAAACATGCAAGATGTCCTGAACTAGGGGCATTGGCTTGGTATGTCCAATTATTTTCAATAAATAGCTTTGGTATTAACTGGAAATATTTATTTTGCAGGAACTAAGGTACAAGACCCAAACACGTTGGCATGAATAATACCCAAACTTCAAATCCTTGGACCACTGGGAAGCACGTCCAAAATTCAAGTCCTTGAACCTCTGGGAAGCATATCCAAACTTCAAATCCATTGGACCTCTGGGAAGCATGTCGAAATTTCAAATCCATGGACCTCTAGGAAGCATGTCCAAAACTTCAAATCCATCGAACCTCTGGAAAGCATGTCCAAAATTCAAGATCACAATTGAAATCCTCATTTTGTTGTAACCACTGGTAAGCATGTCTTGTAATAATTTTTTTTCCAAAAAAAACAAAAAACAAAAAAAGGCTGCATGTATAAACTACATTTGGACCTGATCCTCTCACCAAGAGGTATGTGGCAATCTCTCTGGAGATTCGGTCCACATTTTGATCCATTACATGATGGTACACATTCATATTTGCATTCACCATGGTTAACTACTGATTGCAAAGTTAGGTGTCTTTTTCATACATTGACATTCGCTCTTCAAGCTTTATCAATGAGGGGCATTCTGTTGACACATCATTTTGCAACCTGTAAGGTTGAAAATTATCAACCATCGTGTTGGCTTTATTCCGTGCCAATTTGCTTGTAAATTAAGCACTTAGTAACCCTGTATTTAGGTGGGATTATTGTAAGGATAGTGTGTGAGAAGTTGTGAAGAAAAGCTTAAGTATGTGCAAAGAAGCAGAGCTTCGCGACTAGGACTCGCGGGTGGCTTGCGGCTGCAAGTCGCCAACTTCAGGCATGTGAGATGCACGCAGGGAAGCTGAAGGGTCGTGCCAGCTGTCGCACTACAGGACAAAAGTCCCAGGCTGGCCAGGCCATTATGTCACGACTTGATTTCGTGACTTGGACAAGCCGCGAGACCAAGCCGCCAATTTACCCTGTTTGGCAAAAATGTGTCTCTTCGTATTCTCATACCACCTCACTATATATAGACCCTTATACCCACTAAATGTGTAGAGCTTCTAGAGAGAATTTTGTGAGAGAAAACCCTAGAGAAAAACAAGATTGCCTCATCCCCAATCTTCATCTAAGAAACTCTACAAATTCCTCTACTCTCTTCCTCTCCATTGTCATACCTTCGAGAGATCTTTTACCAAATCCTTATCTCACCACATCCACGTCTGTGAGAAGGTTTATTTGGTGCTAAGGGAAGCAGTTTGGAAGGAACCAATATACATTGGTTGATGCTATGGTCAAGTAGTGGAATCCGGGAAGCTAAAAAAGAAATAGGTTCAGCGTAACCTCGTTGGAGCAAGAAGCTTGGAGGGCTTAGGTACTTGGGTAGATTAGGCTTGGAGGGTCGTCTGCTGGTCATGTATCCCAACTACATTCTTTAGTGGATTATTTACCGCTTGGAAGGCGGCGGAGAGGTTTTATGCCGAGGACTTCGGTTTCCTCTTCGATAACACATCGTGTGTTGTTCGTGTATTTGCATCGTTCTTTTCTTTATCTTTGCCTTATATTTACTGCTATGGATGTGTTTATATTTAGCTTAGATTGTCTATCAATTCTGTTATTGGCTTATTATCATGTTCCGTACATTAATTGTTTGATATAAAGCTTAAATTGGTATTTTTTTTTTAATATTTTGGGGTCTAAACGTTCAAGGGTGTTTCATACCCATATTGAACTTTCATTTGGTATCAGAGCGGGTACACTTATTGTGGTTTTAATACCTGAGTGTGATCCTTGACCCCATGTTGAGATGGATAGGTCTTAATCTCTCATTGTTCCACCATTTTTTGATGGTAATAATTATGCATTTTGGAAAGTCTGAATGAGAGAATTTCTATGCTCTATAGATGATGCTGTTTGGGATGCTGTTGAGATTGGTTAGACCAAGCTGACGGATCCTAAGTCCACTTGGGATAAGGCAGCTCTCGCATCAACCAATGCTAATAGTAAAGCGTTAAACGCTATTTTTTGTGGTGTGTCTCCTGATGAATTCCACAGGATCTCTCATATGACGGTAGCCAAGGAAGCTTGGGAGATTTTGGAGATGACATATGAGGGTACAAAGAAAGTTAAGGACACAAAGTTTCAGATGCTTACCACCAAGTTTGAAGAGCTTAAGATGAGGGATGATGAACCATTTGATTCATTCTATGGAAAGCTTAATGAAATTGTAATTGCCAAATTCAATCTTGGGGAGAAGATTGAGGATAATAAGGTGGTGAGAAAAATTTTGAGGTCCTTACCGGAGAGCTTTCGGGCAAAAGTCACAGCCATAGAGGAAAGCAAGGATTTGGATGAAATTAATATCCAAGAGCTCATTGGGTCACTTCAAACGTATGAGCTTGGTCTACCTTCTCACAAGACGAGTAAATCGCTTGCTCTTAAAACCATCACCGAAAGAATGGATAATCCTTCCGAAGAAGATGGAGTGGAGAAAGTAGTATATCTTGCGAAAAATTTTCGAAAATTCTTGAAAATGAAGAACAGTGGAAAGCCATTCAACAGAGGGAAATTTTCATCTTCAAGAGGTGATAGGAAAGAGTTTATGAGGAAAGAAGGGAAGGATTCTCAACCTTTTTTAGACATTGTGTGTTATGAGTGCAATGGCCATGGACATCTAAAGAAGGAGTGTCCAAATTTTCTGAGAGGAAAAGGCAAGGCTTATGCCACGACACTCAGTGATTTAGAATCTTCTGATTCTGACTCGGAAGAGAGTTGTGACGGAGAGGGAAACTACTCCCCCTTCATGACCATTGCTCATGTGGAGTCATCAGATGATTTGGGTGCACTTGTGAAAGAGCTTGGTGAGCATTTTGATTCAGAGTCTATTGGGATTGTGGAAGAATCAGATGCTGAAGAGGAAGAGAATACAACTAATCTTCAAGAAAATTACACCTTACTTCTTGAGAATTCGGAAGAGTATTCCAGAGTAGCCAAGGCAGCTGTGAAGAAAATGAAGAGAGCTGAGGAAGATTACAAAAGCCTGCTGGTCAGATACAAGGAGGCAAAGTGTGAGATTGAAGCACTTAATGGTGAGCTATCAGAAGCTTACATGAAGGTAAGGTTTCTCGAGCAAGAAGTTGTGCCAGCTCAAGCCAAAGTTGATAGGGTCTCCTCCAAGAAGTTAGATGATGTTATTTCATCTCAAAAATATGCCTCAGACAAGTCCGGATTGGGATATACCGGAGGAAGTAGCTCATCAACAAATGTCACAAAAGAAGTAAAGTTTGTAAAGATCAAAGAGACGGCTGTGGATAAGCCGATTCCTGAGAAAGTTAAGGCTGAAAGGAAGAAGAATGTGGCTGATCATCGGGTGTTAATTAAGTCCCGTAATCAATCAGAAGCCAGATATGGAGCTAGAGGAAGATCACTTCCAAGATCCCAACAAGGTCCTAGAACGGATTATGTCTGTCACTATTGCGGATTGCGAGGACATACTAGACCCAACTGTCAAAAGCTGAGAGCAGACAACAATGCAAGTGCACCTCGGTCACAAGGAAGAAGAAATGACATGAGGTCTTGGGGTGGGGAACAACCAAGAAGTCAAAACCGTGATCCAGGAACTATGGACGTGATGAAGATGATCGGTGCCTTCACCAACTACCTGGAAAGCTTCACACGAAGGTTTGACAGCCCTAACTCTCGTACCCGATCCGTCAAGGATATCACCCCAAACGCACGTGACGTGTGGGTGACAAAGGGTACTTATGCATAAGCATTATAACATGTCCATGCATCAATTCTTCCTATGCTTTGTGGATATGATTGGCTATATGTTTTGTGTCTTTGAGTATTGTTTTTTAATTTGTGTTTTGTTTGTGTTTAAAATGCTTTTACACTTTTCTATGCTTGATCATTCTTTTACTGTTTTTGTGTCAAAAATCCAAAAACACATAAAAATAGAAAATTGAAAAAGTTTGATCACTTTGATTGAGTTTTTGTCTCATAGCATGTTTTGCCTTGTACCTTTGTACTTATGGCTTTGTGCATTCAATGAGCTTAGCTTGTCTCTCATGCACTCATATCATTGTGGAAGAGATTCTGAAATCTATGTGACTGTTGTAAATAAATCTTCAACCTTGTCATGAATGATTAGTGAATGATTTTGTTGATCTTGAGACATGTATAGACTCATGCCTATATATCTTCCCACTTTTTATTTTTTTCTTAAACGAGCTCTCTAAATGTAAATCTCCAAATGAAAAGAGATATAGAGTTGCAAAAGCCTGTCGCACAAACTAGTATTCGACTAGGAAAAAGGGAAAGCGACCAAAATAAAATATATGAATGATGCCCAAAAAGCCAAAGGCTAACACATCAATTGAAATATCAAAAATTTCAAGCATCTATCTCACAATGAGATTTTCTTTGCACAAAAATGGCAAATGATATGTTGAATATGGAGCCAAATGAAAAGCTTCATCGAATTGTTATCAAGTACTTGTGGGAGGTCATATATGCATGTTTCTATAATTGAGATAGATCACATTATCTAGTGCTAGTTGTGTATGCCTTGATTGAATTGATCATTGAAACTTCACATTGGACTAAGGACTATCTCACTTTTGATATCCACACATAACACACAAGTCTATGTTCAATGAATATCTTATTCATCTGTGTGATTGTACTTGATTAAATGTGTTCTCACATGCTCAATTTTTGTTGGTCAAACACAAAAGATTTTTGAGTGTTTTGATTTGTTTTTGGAAAGTACTTTGTTTTTACAAAAAGGTCAAAAATTTCAAAAACAGTGTTGCCCTGTTTTGGCGACTAAGTCGCGGGTTGTCCCAGTCGCATGTCCCAGTCGTGAAATCACTCAGAGAGTTTTCGCGGCTAACTGGCGAGTAAATGCCCTAATCGCGAAAAAGACTTAGAAAATTTTTCCAAAATTTGTATTTTCCTGTTTCCGCGGGTCAGTGTGGCGATTGGTTCGCGGGTGGAAGGTCCAGTCGCAAGAAGTACTCAGAGAATTTTGCGGCTCATATCGCGGCTATCTCACGGGTAGACCATCCAATCGCGAGAAAAACACTTAGAGAAATTTCTCAAGTTTTGTCTCTTCACAGTGTTTCGCGGCTTAACCTGGCGACTTATTGGCGACTTGATCCAGTCGCGAAAAACGCGTGTTTTGTGTTTTAAAGACAAATTTTAAAACTGTTTTTCAGTTTTTTCCCTCGAAGTTCAATATTTGTTCATCTTCTCCTTAATATCTTTTCTCTACACTTCGTAGTTCTTTGGAATAGCCCTCATTTTCTGCATCATGTCTTCATCAAACATCAAGAAAAAGGTATGGGCTTTCTTGTCCTCACTTTATTCATCATGATTTCATTATTGTTCTCTTGAATCTGTGTGTTGAATTGTTGGGTTGTGATTTTAAGGGGCTCGACCATGGGTTTGCATATTTTGTTGAGTTTGGGTGTGTGATGCTAATTGCTCTTGTTGCATTGACTATTTTGGAATCTTTGTCTGCATCTGGTCTCTAATCCTGAGTCTGAGCCTTGATTTTTGTTAGTTTGTTGTTGGGCATATGAATGTGGGGTTTTCTGCATTTTTTTTTTACTGTGGTTCTAAATTTATATGTTTGATTGTGGTTTTGGTGCTTATGGCTACCATTTTTTTACTCTTATGACAACTTATCGTGTAGTTGCTGCTCCATTGTCTTTACACTGTTCATACCAAATGGGTCTTGACACATTGTTTTTGAACAAATTTATCTGATTTTGTCTACATTTTCCAGTTTAACCTTGGTTAACTTGATATATCCAATGTTTGGTTATCAACTGTGCTTATTCTGTGTTTGTGTCTGGTCACTATGCTTATCACTGTGTAACTAACTTGTTACTAATGTGTGTGCTTTTCCCCATTTTGTGCTATGTCTTGTTTGTGGACCTTTCTCCTTGCTTACAGATGGCTGAACTTCCTTCTAAGAAGAAGACAACTGCTAAGAAAGTTGACAAAAGAATGAAGATGGACCCTAATCTATTTAGGTCTGTCAAGCATTTTGAGAGATACAGAGACTTCTTTATGAAGGGTACCATTATCCAGGAAAGATTTGTTGATTTACATGATTTGAAGGACACTTTCATTCCAGGGTGTTTTGAGGGAAGAGGATGGGAGAAGTTGTTGAGTGATCTACCTGCAATCTATGATCCCTTGATAAGGGAATTCTATGCAAATGTAATCATAAAGGATGAAGAGATGAACTGCTGGGTCAGAGGACATGAATTCACCTTAGACGCACATGACATTGATGACGTCCTTAGTCTTGAAGGTCTAGAGGAGTATGAATTCATCAACTACAAAGACATGATTATGTCCCTAGATACAGTCCAGGCTCGGATTGGTGGTACTAAGGAAGGAAAATGTCTCAACACTAATTCCTTTCCTGCAGACATGAGATGTTTAACCATCATCATGATGTTTAATTTGTGGCTCACACATTTATGACACCATCTTGGACGAGACTAAAACTACTGCCAGGGCAAAGTTGGTCTTTCCTAGTCTCCTGATGAGGATCTTTAGAAAGAAAGGTGTTAGGATTCCTCAAGTTATTAGTCCCTTGACTCCTCTGTCAGCAATAAACAAATTCACCATCACAAGGATACAAAGTCGTCTTCCGGGTGGTGAAGTGTAAGGGGATCCAATGGAAACTGATGTAGAAGATGCAGAACAAGCAGTCACACCCAGGAGCAGAAGAAAGAAAAGTAGAGCCTCAACTTCATCAGTAGCACCTCCTCCCGATGCATTTCAAATCATCATGGAAAGACTTGATGGACTCAGAGAAGTTCAAAGTCAACAGACTGGTTATAAATGTTTTGCATTTTCTTCATCAGCAGCCTCAACTTCATCAGTACTTCCAACTAAATGTTTTGCATTTTCTTCTAAGTACTGTCACTCTTATGCCCGTTGTAGGATTGTTCCTAGATGCACATACTTCATGTACTGTGCATTGGTTGAGTGTTGGTCATTCAAGCAATTTTACCTTGCACTTATTGTCTTGAATGTCCGGATGTTCATTCCAAGTGTGAATGAGCATTGTGATCACTTGGCTATAGTGATTACTTGTTTTGGTCTTGCCATGGTTTATTACTTTATTCCATTATGCATGATCGCATTGTGCTTGCTCCATATGCATTACAAGTTTCTGTATACAATGAACTTATTGTGTTGTTATGTTTCAGGAGTTACTTGTTCTTATGGTTCTAAAGCTTCGCAGATTCTAGAGTTAGGTGTGAGTGAGTTTTCCAACTGTTCCCAACTCACGCGTTAAGTCTAGAGTTTGTTTTAGGGTTTTGTCACGGAATAGCCAAAGGGGGAGATTGTAAGGTTGAAAATTATCAACCATCGTGTTGGCTTTATTCTGTGCCAATTTGCTTATAAATTAAGCACTTAGTAACCCTGTATTTAGGTGGGATTATTGTAAGGGTAGTGTGTGAGAAGTTGTGAAGAAAAGTTCAAGTATGTGCAAAGAAGCAGAGCTTCGCGGCTAGGACTCGCGGGTGGCTCGCGGCTGCAAGTCGCCAACTTCAGGCACGTGAGATGCACGCAGGGAAGCTGAAGGGTCGCGCCAGCTGTCGTACTTCAGGACAAAAGTCCCAGGCTGGCCAGGCAGTTACGTCGCGACTTGATTTCGCGACTTGGACAAGCTGTGAGACCAAGCCGCCAATTTACCCTGTTTGGCAAAAATGTGTCTCTTCGTATTCTCATACCACCTCACTATATATAGGCCCTTATACCCACTAAATGTGTAGAGCTTCTAGAGAGAATTTTGTGAGAGAAAACCCTAAAGAAAAACAAGATTGCCTCATCCCCAATCTTCATCTAAGAAACTCTACAAATTCCTCTGCTCTCTTCCTCTCCATTGTCATACCCTTGAGAAGTCTTTTACCAAATCCTTATCTCACCACATCCACGTCTGTGAGAAGGTTTATTTGGTGCTGAGGGAAGCAGTTTGGAAGGAACCAATATATATTGGTTGATACTATGGTCAAGTAGCAGAATCCGGGAAGCTAAAGAAGAAATAGGTTCAGCGTATCCTCGTTGGAGCAAGAAGCTTGGAGGGCTTAGGTACTTGGGTAGATTAGGCTTGGAGGGTCTTCTGTTGTTCATGTATCTCAGCTACATTCTTTAGTGGATTATTTACCACTTGGAGGGCAGCAGAGAGGTTTTACGCCGAGGACTTCGGTTTCCTCTTCGATAACACATCGTGTGTTGTCCGTGTGTTTGCATCGTTCTTCCCTTTATCTTTGCCTTATATTTACTGCTGTGGATGTGTTTATATTTGGCTTAGATTGTCTATCAATTCTGTTATTGGCTTATTATCATGTTCTGCACATTAATTGTTTGATATAAATCTTGAATTGGTATTTTTATATTTTGGGGTCTAAACGTTCAAGGGTGTTTCATACCCATATTGAACTTTCACAACCCACATTTAACCTCACTTGGAGGATAAAAGGATAATTTTGCCTTAGAAATATACATCTTGATTCTGGTTATTAGATCCTTAATCTCATTTCACCAAAATGATCTTGATGTTGTAACGATCAAATTGACTGGTAATAAGCCCTAATCGGACCATCAGATTGAAAGTTATCATCAAATCAAGTTTTGATGGCTGAGATGCACTATCACAAATTGAGTCCAACTATATGTGATGATGAACAATTGATTCCAATTGTCATAATTATAATCAATTTGAGATTAATAATGTGTCATAATTTAATTGGTTAGGACAACATTTAATGGTGAGGTTGCATACACCTAATTAATTAAATAGTTAAACATTAATTATTCAATGAGTAATTTGTGTAATTTTCTTTTAATTAGGGTAAACTTGGAACCAACTAAGTCTGAAATAGGAGTGATTGGAGCCATTTAATGTTAATTGGGAGCTAATTTAGGACCTATTAATGTTAATTGTGCTGAAACCATTTTCTAACAAATAATCTCTGTTCACCATTTCATCAATATTTCTCAAAATATTTTGAATCTATGAATGAGGTTAATTTTTCCAGAAACTAGACATCTGGGGCTTCAATTTAAGCAAAAAAACGAGACAATTCTGATTAGAATTAAGTCAGATATGATTTTTCAAAGTTGGCTCTATAGGCTGTTACAGCAGCTACGGAAAAACCAAATTTTGGCTTGCTCTTCACTCCCACCAATCTCTCCATTTAATGCACCAGATTTTTCCAAGGTTAAAATAAGGTCTAGGTTCATTATTCTTTGTCAACCCTCATTAAATAGTTTTTAATTTATATTTCCTCCACCACTACTATATAAACCCTCCCTCTTATTCATTCCAAGATACACAAAAACCCCATCTCTTCTCCTCTCATGAGTTCTAGGAAGTTGAGTAGTCTTGTCATATTTTGGTCTTCTTGAGACTCAAGGTATTGAGTGAGACTCACTCTTCTTCTTCTAACTTTTCTTTTCCTCCACTCTTAGGACCTCCCTTAATTGTCTCCTCCTCCACTATATGGATCTCGCATGAAGGTATAATCCCTTTTCCTATAGTTTTTCATGTTGCCATGATGAGAGTTTAAGATTAAAGTATGATAATAATCATTTAAATTCTTTTAAATATGTTTGAATATTCTTAATTGTTCTTATATGTTCTTCACATGTTCTTGGTTGTTCATCACATGTTCATACATAACACTAGTTTCGATCTTAAAT
Source organism: Quercus suber (assembly GCF_002906115.3). Lineage (NCBI taxonomy): Eukaryota > Viridiplantae > Streptophyta > Magnoliopsida > Fagales > Fagaceae > Quercus > Quercus suber. The sequence continues at coordinate 727,917 of NW_027069683.1, read as the reverse complement.
CCACATCAAAAACATGAAAAATATGTTTATTTAATAATTCTTTTAAATTCTTGAATCTAGGATATCACCACCCACACAGATTCACTGGAATTTATTTTTAAATCCAAATGAAATACTTAATAAATTGAATTAGGATTTGTCACATGCACATACTTCAAATTCAACATGCAAATTGATTAATAACATATTGGATGATGTGATATGAATATTGGCTACTATAGTCTAGAAGACCGGTTTTACCGGGTAAGGTGAGTGCCTAATACCTTCCCACCTTATAACATAGCCTCTGAGCTTAGATTATGGGTTGATAAACCAATGTTTATCCTTGTAATTTTTAATTTCTAGATTGTAACTAGGAAACAAAACTATGTACTTTATCTTAGATTGTATCTAGGACTAAAGTCATGTAATTTTCCTATGATCAATGTAAATTCAATTGAAAATTAATAAAATGAGAAATTTTTCGATTTTGGTTTTCTTATTTATCCCAATAATTAAATAAGTGGCAACTGCCTTATAAAACCCTTAATCTAAAGGGGAAAATATAATCAGTCGATCCTCCATTTTGAGAGGCAATAACACAACTCCATCCATTCACGTGAGTTTGGCCCAACATCCTAAAAAAGGGGGCCAGGGGCGCGGTCTCTCACAGTGTATTCTTTATATTTTTGCATTATTTTTATGATATGATTTGAATGTGTTTACTTAGATATAAATAATTTATCTAAGTTGTCATTTGACTAAATAACGAGGTTAAAAAACTTGTGTTTTAAGGGGTCTAAAAATATACAATTGTGTTTTTATATGTACCTACATACTCTTATGAAAGAATAATGCTAGAGATTCAAATATTTTTACAAATTTTTTTATAAATTGCTGATGTGGTGAATAGTTATTAGTAAATGAAAAAGTGATGTCAATGATGGTTGTTAGGTTCTAAAGATTTAGGAATTTATGTATTTAGATGTTGACACCCCATTTTGCAACCCGCATTTAACCTCACATGGAGGGCAAAATGGTACTTTCACTTTAAAAATATGCATCTTGATTCTAGCCATTAGACTCATTTCACCAAAATGATCTTGATATTGTAACGATCAAATCGACTGGTCATAAGCCCTAATCGGACTATTGGATTGAAAGTTATCATCAAATCAAGTTTTAATAGCTAAGATGTACTATCACAAATTGAGTCCTACTATATGTGATTATGAACAATTGATTTCAATTGGTTATAGGTGTAACCAATTTGAGATCAATGATGTGTCATAATTTAATTGGTTAGGACTACATTTTATGGTGAGGTTGCATACACCTAATTAATTAGATAGTTAAACATTAATTATTCAATGAGTAATTTGTGTAATTATCTTTTAATTAGAGTAAATTGGGAACCAATTATCCCTAAGCCCAATTACTCCTCTGTTCTTGCCTCATGTTATGATCCTTATGCTATTACCCCTGTTAACCGACCTATTAAGACTGTTTTCCCAAAAAGCTCCAACATCCCTCAATACATCAAGAAACAATATTTTCAAAACATGTTTTATATTGAACCCAACAGAGCCTCAATTTCTAATCCTCTCAAACTTGCTAAAAGCTATTTCCCTCCAAGATTTTACTGGATCCCTGAGCACAAAGATAAGAATTTAAATTACTACTCTGATCTCTTGCGTAATGAGAAATCTATCATTATCAACACCATTTCTGACAAAATTGATACCTCCAAAATTATTTACCACAGTGTTTACATTGCCAATGTTATAACTGAAGAAAAATGGGGTCCTTCCCCCAGTTTTACCAGAACAATGTCCTCTTCTCCCATCCCCTATTCCTATTATGATTATATCACTGCTTGGTCAAGATTTATGCTTCACCAGAATGAAAACATGTCTCATTCCTGGTTTGTTAACTTTGATAAAAATTTCACTGGACCTCTGCCTCTTTGGTTCATCCGTTGGTGGTCTCAATATGGCCCTCTTAATGAAATATTTCCTGAACCATTACTTAATGCTTTTGAAAGTTTCAAGAAGTTTGATAGGCCACAATCTGAATGACCCCTTGTAATTAACTCTAATTAATTAATTAGCCAAGTTATTAATTAATCAATTAATCATGCAATTGCGTGGAAGCACAAACAAATCACCAAAAACTAAATATGCAGCGGAAATTAAATAACACAGTGATTTGTTTACGAATAGGGAAAAACCTCGCGGCAAAAACCCCATCGGGTGATTTTCAAGTCACCACTCCCGAAACTCCACTATTATCAAATCAAGCGGTTACAAGTAAAGGAATCCCAAGTACCTTACCAACCTACAGTTGAACCCTTACCCCAATACCCAATTGGACTTGATTTGTAGCGACAGTTCCCACCTTTGATGTACTGCTCCCAAATACGTGACTAATCAATGCACGGATCCCAGTACACGACTTCAGAACACCAACTAAGGAAGAAAGGTTGGCTGCAAAGTTCTTCAGTTCATCCTTTATGATGAATAGCAGGAAGATGCTTGGCTACAAAACCCTACAGTGCAAATACACAGCAACTTCTTGAAGGAAGATGAACTAGGTCAAGAACTTCGTCTTTTGATCACAATTTGCTTGAACAGCGATTGCTCAATAATATTGCAACTTGTGTTACCTTTGACGGCTCTTAAAACAATCATTTTATATGTTTAGGGTTAAAAGAAAAGAATGCCCAAAATCATATTCACGGATCCCAAGAAACTCAGATTGGAAATTTGAAATTTTAAATCTCGGCAGATAGCAGGTGTCGAGGTAGCTATCGAGAAGGTGTCGAGCTTTAAAAACTTTGCACTTCAGCTTGCTTTTTCTTGGACAGACTTGATGACTTCAACACTTAACCTCGAAACCTTGTTTCTTGAAGTATTAAAAACACCTAGAACTATCCAATTACAAGTAGAGTGCGTTTTGTCAAAAGATTAGCCAATTTACATAAATAAGTGACATATGTTCTTAACAAGTGAAAACATATATGTCCTAACAATCTCCCCCTTTGGCAATCCGTGACAAAACCACAACAAACAAATGAGCATATGAGAGAAGTCATAAATCACTCAACTCATATTCACTTGTTTGAATACAATAAAATCTATCCTAACACAAACTCTTGAAAAACTTTGCAAGAAGAGAGTTTATGGCAAGTAGACTTTGACAACCTGTATTTCTGAAACACTTTAAACAAAACTCATCAAGGCATCTTGTGTGAAACAGAAATAATAGATTGCATACAAGTATAAAGAACATGTGTATAAAGATAGAAAAGAAACAACACATGGAGAGAGAGGTGAAAGAAACATACATCCACATATATAGAAAATAAGTACAATGTATGTAAAATGGTCAAAGGACCTCATATACATGATCAATGTATCTAAAAGGTAAGAAAAGAAAAGATACATATAAAGCCTCACTACATCCCTCAGAAAAGTCAACACTCCCCCTATCAAAAATGTCCTATACTAACTCTCCCCCTAAGATGACTACTCTCATAACCCAAAACTACTCCCCCTTTTTGTCACGAGTGACAAAGGGTAGAGTGTCATGTAGACATCTCATCAGTAGAGCTAGCATCTCCATCATCATCATCATCATCATCATCATCATCATCATCATCATCCTCAGAATCTGAAGCTGCTGGAGTAGGTGGTGAAGGAGTAGCCTCTGGAGCAAATCCACCCATGGTCGCCTGCCGTCGTGCAATACGACCAACACGAACATTCACCTGATACAACTCAGCAGAGAGTGTATCAAGACGAGTGTCCATGCGCTGCAGCTGCGCCATAATATCTCCAAGGGATACATCGCTCGAAGAGGAAGAAGGAGCAGATGTAGATGGAGCTGATCTGGATGGAGCCGAACGGGAGGGAGGAGTGGCACCCGGCTGTCTCGACCTGAACTGCGCCTCACTACGTTTTACGGTAGCAGCATCTATGGCAGAGATGTGTGTGAAGTGGTCGGACACAGGAAAGGGAATGGAAAAATGGCGTAGGATCCGCGTGATAGCAGAAGGAAAGATGAGCTTATCACAGGACGCCGAATCAAGATAAACATCTATGATAGACCGGATGAAGTGAGAAGGAAAGTCTATGGTAAGATGCTCTAGAAGTGATAGCAAAAATCGAGCACGAGGCTCTGTGATAGAGTTATAGTGAGAAAGAGGATGGAGAACAAAAGTCATCACCATGTTAATGAATCTAGGACCTTTAGCAAAAGGCCTACATGATGTGAACTGATGCTCACCCCAATCAGCAGGGCGCTCACAAAAAGCAGAAATGAGCTCATCTTTGGACACAGTCCTCAGACGCTCACAAGAGGGGTAATCTGGAAACTCTATCCTAGGTACCCTAAGCACATCCGCAACAAGTTGCGGTGTGACAGGAATGCGCATACCTCGAACGCGAGTGACAAAATGAGGTACTGAAAGATCAATCCCGTGCATGTTGGAGTAGAACTCCTGTATCAGCACGAGAGGGCAAGTGACCGGGATGTCACACAGTGACCCCCATCCCCTACTGTTAATGACAGAGGGAAGGTCAGTATCGGCGAAGTCCGCCAGAATAACTTGGCGTTCCGAATGAACACCTCGTTTAGAAAAGTTCTCCGAAAATGCCTTATGGGCATCTCCATCACGGAACCGAAGGTTAAAGGGAGCAGTATCAGAAGAAGTAGAAGCTCCAGAACGCAGAGGGTTCCGAGCAGGAGTGGATTTACGTTTGGGTGCCATAGACACTACTAACGTAAAAGAATGAGAGAGAGAGAGAGAGAGACACTCAGAAAATTTCCCAAAACAGTTCAAAAATGACAAATATCTTGAATAACAAGTACGTATGCATGGGAATGCATGATCATGTGATATGCAAAACAAAAATATCATCATGGGCTCAGCCCAATCCAATCCTACCAGCACACAGCATATAGCACACATCTAAATGCATGTAAATATCATTATAATGCACATGAAATGCAATGTATGACATTTTAACAACATTTAAGTGTAAACCCAACCCAAAATTTCAAGAAAAACTCAACAATTTTGAAAAACCCCAAATTTTTATGAAAAATCCCAAAAACTAGGTTTTCAAACATGCAATGCATGAAAAATGAAGAGAATAGAGATCTTACCAAGTGATTTGAGCAAGAAATGATCAAGATCCAAGAGGGTTGAAGGATTTGAGTGAAAGGAGAGTGAAAGGGAGAGGAACAGACACGGAGAGATCGAGAGAGATCGAGTGAAAATGAAGAAAAATCGTGACAGAACCTTAAATAGGCACCTCAGTAAATCTCGACAGCTGAGGTGTCGAGAGGTATCGAGGAAACTGTCGAGGAAGGTATCGAGAAAAATGCCTTCGACAGATGAAGGTATCGAGAGGTATCGAGGATCAAGGCCAAATGCAGAATCAAGAAGCTCGATCGATCGACAAGGTATCGAGAAGCTGTCGAGAGGACAGAAGAAATCTCGATCGATCCACAAGGTATCGAGACAGGTGTCGAGAAAGAAGACTCAAAAAACCACAAGTGAATCTCGATCGATCCAACAGGTGTCGAGAATCTATCGAGGGGACAGAGATTTTCTCGATCGATCCATCAGGTGTCGAGAATCTATCGAGATTGCGATAAGAAACAACAAGAGAAGCTCGACAGATGACCAGGTATCGAGGAGGTGTCGAGGTAGGTGTCGAGACTTCATAAAAATGCAGTTTTTCGAGAAGGGAAAAACACAGACATGAATGCAATCTAACACACATCTCAACCAAGGATCCACTTAAGTGATAAACCTCTCTAAACATCTCTCAACAAGAAAATATGCACAAGGATCATGCAAAACACACACACACACTAAACAAGTCTAACCAATTTTATGTTTCAAAAACAAGTTTTGACAGTTTAGTGAGCATACATTAGCACATGTAAAACCTTTGTGATGGCCAAATCACATTGTACCTGCACATGTATCAAAAGTAGCAAAGAATATTGCGTGTTGTGTGTGAAAAACATCGCAAGATTGCATATGTGTATAGATGTTATGACGATCTGAGATATGAGAAAGTAACTTTCAACTCACACACAATCATAACTGTTTGATGGGGACTATCACCTTCGAGGTACATCCTATAACTCCCACATCTCCTAGAATACACGCTTGCAACCATATATAAAGCATTTTTAATCTTTTTGCTTTTTATTTTTCTTTGCATGTTTTCTTTTATTTTAGCATATCATACATGGGTATATAAAAGAGAGAAAAGAAATACCCAAGATGTTAAGCATTTGACATCGCACTTTTGCTATGCCGAAGCATACGAATGTCTTTGACACTGCACTTTTGCTATGCCGAAGCATACAGGTGTCATATTATGATTGGCGGGCACCAGTGGTGAGATGGTTATTTATGCCTTTCTCTTAGGATTTTCTAGTCCTACCCGTCAAAAAGAGTGATATGAGTGTTAAGTTTTAAGAGATAACCTAATCTTACTCATCACAAACAAGAGCCACAAAGCTCACTTGCTTAGTTGTGCATAGAGATGCTCATCTAAGCTACAAGAGATACAAAGTTTAGAAAACTTTGTTTCATTGGCCATCCAAGGTACACAAGTACCAAAGTACACAAAACACACACTGTTTTTGTATTTTTCTGATTTTTCAATTTTTTTTTTTTTTTTAAAAACAAAATAAACAAAACTGAAAGTAAACACACAAAACATGTTAAACAAAATAATGCAAAAACTAGACTGACTCAGCAGAAAAACAAAACACACAAGCAATGCAAAACACAGAAAAACAAAAAGGAAAAAGAAAGTGATGAAATCACTTAAAGTCCTTTTTCTTCCACACCTTGGAAGAGCCTTTCCTTTGATTGAATCCTTGAACCGGCGGTGAGGGGGAAGAATTTAACCCGTTCAAGTTCGAAAGGAACATGAGGGCTTTCAGAAGATCTCCAAGAGGAGCAAGAGAGGATTGAAGCTGATTATGGTTTCCAGATGCTATCACGCCATTGCTCTGTTGAGTGGCTAACCACTTATAGCAATTTGGTCTAGTATGACCGGCAGCTCCACAATGATGACAGAGATGCTGCTTCTTTTGTTTAGGCTTTTGAGAGTTAGCCTTCTTAGCCCTAGGGTTTTTATCATCTTTCTTATCTTGCTTAGGGGGTGCTCCTAAGATAGATTTACCCTTGTCTAAGTTCTCACTAGCTAATTCAGTTTTGACATCAGTATTCTCAATTTCAGTATTATTAGCAGGAGGAACAAAAACAGTATTGCTAGTAGAAGCAGTATTTGAGAAAGAAATACCATACCCCAAACCAGTTCGATCCGAAGCAGATTTCTGATTGCTAAGCATCTCATCAAGCTTTGCACTTGAAGTCCTCTCTAGTTGAGCTCTGACTTGAAACAGCTCTGCTTCAAGCTTCTTGGTCTTCTCAGCCAAAAAGGTGTTTTCAAATCTCAGTGCTCCAATAGTTTGATTCGCCTCATCAAACTTTGTGGACAACTCTTCACGATCAAGTTCCACATCACTGAGCTTCTTGGTGGCCAGCCTGTATAATTTCTCATGCTTTTCAGAGAGCTTATAAAGCTTCTCATAGGCTGAATGGATATCATCTTGATCATCCATTTTCTCAAATTTTGATTCCACCAGTTCTTCTTCTTCATCCACTTCTTCAACAATCCCTTCAGTAGGATTGACTGTGGCGGTGAAGGCATTTAAGATTCCGTCATCCTCATTGTCGGAATCATCTTCAGGCTCAGTGTCACTTAGAGTTGCAGCAAGTGCCTTGCTTTTCCCAATGCTCTTGAGATATGTAGGACACTCATTTTTCATGTGTCCGAACCCATGACATCCAAAGCATTTTGGTCCTGCAGGAACAGTGTACTGACTTCCATCCTTAGCATCCTTCTTCCCTTTGTCTTGGCTTTTAGACTGTGAAGAACTGAACTGCCTCCGGTCCTTGTCGAAGCTCCTTCCATTGGCATTCTTCATAAACTTCTTGAACTGCCGAGTGATGTAGGACTTCATCTTAGAATCTTCATCATCGGAAGACTCATCTGTATCACTGCTCTTTGCCTTCAAGGCCATGCTTTTACCTTTACTTGACTTGCCAATCCTAGATAATCCTATCTCATAGGTTTGCAAGTTTCCTACCAGCTCAGTCAAAGGAATCTTGTCAATGTCCTTTGATTCTTCTATCGCCGTAATCTTGGCATGGAATCTCTCAGGTAGAGATCTGAGCACCTTCCTTACAATCTTGGGTTCTGGGATGGTTTCCCCAAGATTGAAGGCTGAGTTCACTATGTCCTTGAGCTTGGCATAGAACTCATCAAATGACTCATCCTCCTCCATCTTAATTTCTTCAAAGCTTGTAGTGAGCCTCTGAAGCTTTGAGTCTTTGACAGCCTTTGTGCCTTCATAGGTAGTCTGGAGGATGATCCAAGCCTCCTTAGCAGTTTCAGTTGAGGATATCTTTTTGAACTCCTCATTTGTGACTGCGCTAAATAGGGCATTTAACGCTCTGCTGTTGAAGTTAGCCGCCTTGATCTTAGTATCATCCCAATCGGCCGGATCTTCTGTTGGCTTAGTCCAGCCAATCTCTACAGCTTGCCACACCTTTTCATCTAAAGACTGCAAGAAAGCTCTCATGCGTACTTTCCAGTATGCATAGTTAGTGCCATCAAATAAAGGAGGTATAATTAAAGATTGTCCTCTATCCATGACAAACAGGGGTCAATGGATCAACACAGCAAAGATTAAACCCTAATCAGAGTGTGCCTGCTCTGATACCACTTGATAGGTCACAATCTGAATGACCCCTTGTGATTAACCCTAATTAATTAATTTAGCCAAGTAATTAATTAATCAATTAATCATGCAATTTTATGGAAGCACAAACAAATCACCAATCAACTAAATATGCAGCGGAAAATAAATAACACGGTGATTTGTTTACGAATGGGGAAAACCCTAATGGCAAAAACCCCACCGGGTGATTTTCAGGTCACCACTCCCGAAACTCCACTATTATCAAATCAAGCGGTTACAAGTAAAGGAATCCCAAGTACCTTACCAACCTACAGTTGAACCCTTACCCCAATACCCAATTGGACTTGATCTGTAGTGACAGTCTCCACCTTTGATGCACGGCTCCCAAGTACGTGACTAACCAATGCGCGGATCCAAGTACGCGACTTCAGAACACCAACTGAGGAAGAATGGTTGGCTGCAAAGTTCTTCAGATCATCCTTTATGATGAATAGCAGGAAGATGCTTGGTTACAAAACCCTATGGTGCAAATACACAGCAACTTCTTGATGGAAGATGAACTAGGTCAAGAACTTCGTCTGTTGATCACAATTTGCTTAAACAGAGATTGCTCAATGATAATGCAACTTGTGTCACCCAAAACGGCTCTTAAAATAATCCTTTTATATGTTTAGGGTTAGAAGAAAAGAAGGCCCAAAAACATATTCACGGATCCCAAGAAAATCAGATTGGAAATCTGACTTTTTAAATCTCGACAGATAGCAGGTGTCGAGGTAGCTGTCGAGAGGTGTCGAGCTTTAAAAATTTTGCACTTCAACTTGCTTTCTCTTGGACAGACTTGATGACTTCAACACTTGACCTTGAAACATTGTTTCTTGAAGTATTAAAAACACCTAGAACTACCCAATTACAAGCAAAGTGCGTTTTGTCAAAGGATTAGCCAATTTACATAACTAAGTGACATATGTTCTTAAACAAGTTAAAACATATATGTCCTAACAATCTCCCCCTTTGGCAATCCGTGACAAAACCACAACAAACAAATGAGCATATGAGAGAAGTCATAAATCACTCAACTCATATTCACTTGTTGAATACAATAAAATCTATCCTAACACAAACTCTTGAAAAACTTTGCAAGAAGAGAGCTTATGATAAGTAGACTTTGACAACCTGTATTTCTGAAACACTTTAAACAAAACTCATCAAGGCATCTTGTGTGAAACAGAAATAAATAGATTGCATACAAGTATAAAGAACATGTGTATAAAGATAGAAAAGAAACAACACATGAAGAGAGAGGTGAAAGAAACATACATCAACATATATAAGAGATAAGATAAGTACAATGTATGTAAAAATGGTCAAAGGACCTCATATACAAGACCAATGTATCTAAGAGATAAGAAAAAAATACATATAGCCTCACTACATCCCTCAAAAATATGATAACACTCCCCCTATCAAAAATGTCCCTATATACTAACTCTCCCCCTAAGATGACTACTCTCATAGCCCAAAACTACTCCCCCTTTTTGTCACGAGTGACAAAGGGTAGAGTGTCATGTAGACATCTCATCAGCAGAGCTAGCATCCCCATCATCATCATCATCATCATCCTCATCATCCTCAGCATCTGACGCTGCTGGAGTAGATGGTGAAGGAGTAGCCTCTGGAGCAAATCCACCCATGATCGCCTGCCGTCGTGCAATACGACCCACATGAACATTCACCTGATACAACTCAGCAGAGAGTGTATCAAGACGAGTGTCCATGCGCTGCAGCTGCGCCATAATATCACCAAGGGAGACATCGCTCGAAGAGGAAGAAGGAGCAGATGTAGAAGGAGTGGATCTGGGCGGCGCCGAACGGGAGGGAGGAGTGGCACCTGGCTGTCTCGACCTGAACTGCGCCTCACTACGTTTTACAGTAGCGGCATCTATGGCAGATATGTGTGTGAAGTGGTCGGACACAGGAAAGGGAACAGAAAAATGGCGTAGAATCCGCGTGATAGCAGAAGGAAAGATGAGCTTATCACGGGACGCCGAATCAAGATAGACCTCTATGATAGATCGGATGAAGTGAGAAGGGAAGTCTATGGTAAGATGCTCAAGCAAAGAAAGCAAAAATCGAGCACGAGGCTCTGTGATAGAGTTATAGTGAGAAAGAGGATGGAGAACAAAAGTCATCACCATGTTAATGAATCTAGGACCTTTAGCAAAAGGCCTACATGATGTGAACTGATGCTCACCCCAATCAGCAGGGCGCTCACAAAAAGCAGAGATGAGCTCATCTTTGGACACAGTCCTCAGACGCTCACAAGAGGGGTAATCTGGAAACTCTATCCTAGGTACTCTAAGCACATCCGCAACAAGTTGCGGTGTGACAGGAATGCGCATACCTCGAACGCGAGTAACAAAATGAGGTACTGAAAGATCAATCCCGTGCATGTTGGAGTAGAACTCCTGTATCAGCACGAGAGGGCAAGTGACCGGGATGTCACACAGTGACCCCCATCCCCTACTGTTAATGACAGAGGGAAGGTCAGTATCGGCGAAGTCCGCCAGAATAACGTGGCGTTCCGAATGAACACCTCGTTTAGAAAAGTTCTCCGAAAATGCCTTATGGGCATCTCCATCACGGAACCGAATGTTAAAGGGAGTAGTATCTGAAGAAGTAGAAGCTCCAGAACGCAGAGGGTTCCGAGCAGGAGTAGATTTACGTTTGGGTGCCATAGACACGACTAACGTAAAAGAATGAGAAAAAGATAGAGAGGGAGACAATCAGAAAAGTCCCAACACAGTTCAAATATATCAAATATGTTGAACAACAAGTACGTATGCATGGGAATGCATGAGCATGTGACATGCAAAGGAAAAAAAATCATGGGCTCAGCCCAATCCAATCCTAGCAGCACACAAACATAAAGCACACATCTAAATGCATGTAAATATCATTATAATGCAAATGAAATGCAATGTATGACATTTTGAAATCATCTAAGTACAAACCCAACCCAAAATTTGAAGAAAAACTCAACAATTTTGAAAAACCCCAAATTTTTATGAAAAATCCCAAAAACTAGGTTTTCAAACATGAAATGCATGAAAAAGGAAGGGAAAAGTGATCTTACCAAGAGATTGAAGCAAGGAATGAGCAAGATCCAAGTGGGGTTGAAGATTGAGTGAGAAAATCAAGTCTGGAAGATGAAAAGCCACGGACAGATCGAGTGAGATCGAGAGAAATGAGTGAAAAATCGCGAACAGCTCTTAAATAGGCACCTCAGTAATTCTCGACAGCTGAGGTGTCGAGAGGTATCGAGGAAGCTGTCGAGGAAGGTATCGAGGAAAATGCCTTCGACAGATGCAGGTATCGAGAGGTATCGAGGATCAAGGCCAAATGCAGAATCAAGAAGCTCGATCGATCGACAAGGTATCGAGAAGCTGTCGAGAGGACAGAAGAAATCTCGATCGATCCACAAGGTATCGAGACAGGTGTCGAGAAAGAAGACTCAAACAGCATAAGTGAATCTCGATCGATCCATCAGGTGTCGAGAATCTATCGAGGGGACAGAGACTTTCTCGATCGATCCATCAGGTGTCGAAGAGGTGTCGAGATTGCGATAAGAAACAACTTGAGAAGCTCGACAGATGACAGGTATCGAGGAGGTGTCGAGGGAGGTGTCGAGCCAGCAGTAAAAACCAGTTTTTCGAGAAAGGAAAAACACAGACATGAATGCAATCCAACACACATCTCAACCAAAGATCCACTCAACATATAAACCTCTCAAAAACATCTCTCAACAAGAAAATAAGCACAAGGATCATGCAAAACACACACACACACTAAACAAGTCTAACCAATTTTATATTTCAAAAACAAGTTATGACAGTTTAGTGAGCATACATTAGCACATGTAAAACCTTTGTGATGGCCAAATCACATTGTACCTGCACATGTATCAAAAGTAGCAAAGAATATTGCGTGTTGTGTGTGAAAAACATCGCAAGATTGCATATGTGTATAGATGTTATGACGATCTGAGATATGAGAAAATAACTTTTAACTCACACACAATCATAACTGTTTGATGGGGACTATCACCTTCGAGGTACATCCTATAACTCCCACATCTCCTAGAATACACGCTTGCAACCATATTTAAAGCATTTTTAATCTTTTTGCTTTTTATTTTCTTTGCATGTTTTCTTTTATTTTAGCATATCATACATGGGTATATAAAAGAGAGAAAAGAAATACCCAAGATGTTAAGCATTTGACATCGCACTTTTGCTATGCCGAAGCATACGAATGTCTTTGACACTGCACTTTTGCTATGCCGAAGCATACAGGTGTCATATTATGATTGGCGGGCACCAGTGGTGAGATGGTTATTTATGCCTTTCTCTTAGGATTTTCTAGTCCTACCCGTCAAAAAGAGTGATATGAGTGTTAAGTTTTAAGAGATAACCTAATCTTACTCATCACAAACAAGAGCCACAAAGCTCACTTGCTTAGTTGTGCATAGAGATGCTCATCTAAGCTACAAGAGATACAAAGTTTAGAAAACTTTGTTTCATTGGCCATCCAAGGTACACAAGTACCAAAGTACACAAAACACACACTGTTTTTGTATTTTTCTGATTTTTCAATTTTTTTTTTTATTTTTATATCAAAAACAAAATAAACAAAACTGAAAGTAAACACACAAAACATGTTAAACAAAATAATGCAAAAACTAGACTGACTCAGCAGAAAAACAAAACACACAAGCAATGCAAAACACAGAAAAACAAAAAGGAAAAAGAAAGTGATGAAATCACTTAAAGTCCTTTTTCTTCCACACCTTGGAAGAGCCTTTCCTTTGATTGAATCCTTGAACCGGCGGTGAGGGGGAAGAATTTAACCCGTTCAAGTTCGAAAGGAACATGAGGGCTTTCAGAAGATCTCCAAGAGGAGCAAGAGAGGATTGAAGCTGATTATGGTTTCCAGATGCTATCACGCCATTGCTCTGTTGAGTGGCTAACCACTTATAGCAATTTGGTCTAGTATGACCGGCAGCTCCACAATGATGACAGAGATGCTGCTTCTTTTGTTTAGGCTTTTGAGAGTTAGCCTTCTTAGCCCTAGGGTTTTTATCATCTTTCTTATCTTGCTTAGGGGGTGCTCCTAAGATAGATTTACCCTTGTCTAAGTTCTCACTAGCTAATTCAGTTTTGACATCAGTATTCTCAATTTCAGTATTATTAGCAGGAGGAACAAAAACAGTATTGCTAGTAGAAGCAGTATTTGAGAAAGAAATACCATACCCCAAACCAGTTCGATCCGAAGCAGATTTCTGATTGCTAAGCATCTCATCAAGCTTTGCACTTGAAGTCCTCTCTAGTTGAGCTCTGACTTGAAACAGCTCTGCTTCAAGCTTCTTGGTCTTCTCAGCCAAAAAGGTGTTTTCAAATCTCAGTGCTCCAATAGTTTGATTCGCCTCATCAAACTTTGTGGACAACTCTTCACGATCAAGTTCCACATCACTGAGCTTCTTGGTGGCCAGCCTGTATAATTTCTCATGCTTTTCAGAGAGCTTATAAAGCTTCTCATAGGCTGAATGGATATCATCTTGATCATCCATTTTCTCAAATTTTGATTCCACCAGTTCTTCTTCTTCATCCACTTCTTCAACAATCCCTTCAGTAGGATTGACTGTGGCGGTGAAGGCATTTAAGATTCCGTCATCCTCATTGTCGGAATCATCTTCAGGCTCAGTGTCACTTAGAGTTGCAGCAAGTGCCTTGCTTTTCCCAATGCTCTTGAGATATGTAGGACACTCATTTTTCATGTGTCCGAACCCATGACATCCAAAGCATTTTGGTCCTGCAGGAACAGTGTACTGACTTCCATCCTTAGCATCCTTCTTCCCTTTGTCTTGGCTTTTAGACTGTGAAGAACTGAACTGCCTCCGGTCCTTGTCGAAGCTCCTTCCATTGGCATTCTTCATAAACTTCTTGAACTGCCGAGTGATGTAGGACTTCATCTTAGAATCTTCATCATCGGAAGACTCATCTGTATCACTGTTCTTTGCCTTCAAGGCCATGCTTTTACCTTTACTTGACTTGCCAATCCTAGATAATCCTATCTCATAGGTTTGCAAGTTTCCTACCAGCTCAGTCAAAGGAATCTTGTCAATGTCCTTTGATTCTTCTATCGCCGTAATCTTGGCATGGAATCTCTCAGGTAGAGATCTGAGCACCTTCCTTACAATCTTGGGTTCTGGGATGGTTTCCCCAAGATTGAAGGCTGAGTTCACTATGTCCTTGAGCTTGGCATAGAACTCATCAAATGACTCATCCTCCTCCATCTTAATTTCTTCAAAGCTTGTAGTGAGCCTCTGAAGCTTTGAGTCTTTGACAGCCTTTGTGCCTTCATAGGTAGTCTGGAGGATGATCCAAGCCTCCTTAGCAGTTTCAGTTGAGGATATCTTTTTGAACTCCTCATTTGTGACTGCGCTAAATAGGGCATTTAACGCTCTGCTGTTGAAGTTAGCCGCCTTGATCTTAGTATCATCCCAATCGGCCGGATCTTCTGTTGGCTTAGTCCAGCCAATCTCTACAGCTTGCCACACCTTTTCATCTAAAGACTGCAAGAAAGCTCTCATGCGTACTTTCCAGTATGCATAGTTAGTGCCATCAAATAAAGGAGGTATAATTAAAGATTGTCCTCTATCCATGACAAACAGGGGTCAATGGATCAACACAGCAAAGATTAAACCCTAATCAGAGTGTGCCTGCTCTGATACCACTTGATAGGTCACAATCTGAATGACCCCTTGTGATTAACCCTAATTAATTAATTTAGCCAAGTAATTAATTAATCAATTAATCATGCAATTTTATGGAAGCACAAACAAATCACCAACAACTAAATATGCAGCGGAAAATAAATAACACGGTGATTTGTTTACGAATGGGGAAAACCCTAACGGCAAAAACCCCACCGGGTGATTTTCAGGTCACCACTCCCGAAACTCCACTATTATCAAATCAAGCGGTTACAAGTAAAGGAATCCCAAGTACCTTACCAACCTACAGTTGAACCCTTACCCCAATACCCAATTGGACTTGATCTGTAGTGACAGTTCCCACCTTTGATGCACGGCTCCCAAGTACGTGACTAACCAATGCGCGGATCCAAGTACGCGACTTCAGAACACCAACTGAGGAAGAATGGTTGGCTGCAAAGTTCTTCAGTTCATCCTTTATGATGAATAGCAGGAAGATGCTTGGTTACAAAACCCTATGGTGCAAATACACAGCAACTTCTTGATGGAAGATGAACTAGGTCAAGAACTTCGTCTGTTGATCACAATTTGCTTAAACAGAGATTGCTCAATGATAATGCAACTTGTGTCACCCAAAACGGCTCTTAAAATAATCCTTTTATATGTTTAGGGTTAGAAGAAAAGAAGGCCCAAAAACATATTCACGGATCCCAAGAAAATCAGATTGGAAATCTGACTTTTTAAATCTCGACAGATAGCAGGTGTCGAGGTAGCTGTCGAGAGGTGTCGAGCTTTATAAATTTTGCACTTCAACTTGCTTTCTCTTGGACAGACTTGATGACTTCAACACTTGACCTTGAAACATTGTTTCTTGAAGTATTAAAAACACCTAGAACTACCCAATTACAAGCAGAGTGCGTTTTGTCAAAGGATTAGCCAATTTACATAACTAAGTGACATATGTTCTTAAACAAGTTAAAACATATATGTCCTAACACATCTCATCAAGCTTTGCACTTGAAGTCCTCTCCAGTTGAGCTCTTACTTGAACCAGCTCCGCTTCAAGCTTCTTGGTCTTCTCAGCCAAAAAGTTGTTTTCAAATCTCAGTGCTCCAATAGTTTGATTCGCCTCATCAAACTTTGTGGACAACTCTTCACGATCAAGTTCCACATCACTGAGCTTCTTGGTGGCCAGCCTATATAATTTCTCATGCTTTTCAGAGAGCTTATACAGCTTCTCATAGGCTGAATAGATATCATCTTGGTCATCCATCTTCTCAAATTTTGACTCCACCAATTCTTCTTCTTCATCCACTTCTTCAACAATCCCTTCAGTAGGATTGACTGTGGCAGTGAAGGCATTTAAGATTCCGTCATCCTCATCGTCGGAATCATCTTCAGGCTCAGTGTCACTTAGAGTTGCAGCAAGTGCCTTACTTTTCCCAATGCTCTTGAGATATGTAGGACACTCATGTTTCATGTGTCCGAATCTATGACACCCAAAGCACTTTGGTCCTGCAGGAACAGTGTATTGACTGCCATCCTTAGTATCCTTCTTCCCTTTGTCTTAGCTTTTAAACTAAGAAAAACTGAACTGCCTGCGGTCCTTGTCGAAGCTCATTCCATTGGCATTCTTCATAAACTTCTTGAACTGCCGGGTGATGTAGGACTTCATCTTGGAATCTTCATCATCGAAAGACTTATCTGTATCACTGCTCTTTGCCTTCAAGGCCATGCTTTTGCCTTTACTTGACTTGTCAATCCTAGATAACCCTATCTTATAGGTTTGCAAGTTTCCAACCAGCTCAGTCAAAGGAATCTTTTCAATGTCCTTTGATTCTTCTATCGTCGTAATCTTGGCATGGAATCTCTCAGGTAGAGATCTGAGCACCTTCCTTACAATCTTGGGTTCAGGGATGGTTTCCCCAAGATTGAAGGCTAAGTTCACTATGTCCTTGAGCTTGGCATAGAACTTATCAAATGACTCATCCTCCTCCATTTTAATTTCTTCAAAGCTAGTAGTGAGCCTCTGAAGTTTTGAATCTTTGACAGCCTTTGTTCCTTCATAGGTTATCTGGAGGATGGTCCAAGCCTCCTTAGCAGTTTCAATTGAGGATATCTTTTTGAACTCCTCATTGGTGACTGCGCTAAATAGGGCATTTAACGCTTTGTTGTTGAAGTTTGCCGCCTTGATCTTAGCATCATCCCAATCGGCCGGTTCTTCTTTTGGCTTAGTCCAGCCAATCTCTACAGCTTGCCACACCTTTTCATCTAAAAACTGCAAGAAAGCTCTCATGTGTACTTTCCAATATGCATAGTTAGAGCCATCAAATAAATGAGGTATAATTAAAGATTTTCTTCTATCCATGACAAGCAGGGGTCAATGGATCAACACAGCAAAAATTAAACCCTAATCAGAGTGTGCCTGCTCTGATACCACTTGATAGGCCACAATCTGAATGACCCTTTGTGATTAACTCTAATTAATTAATTAGCCAAGTTATTAATTAATCAATTAATCATGCAATTGCGTGGAAGCACAAACAAATCACCAAAAACTAAATATGCAGTAGAAATTAAATAATACGGTGATTTGTTTACGAATGGGGAAAAACCTCGCGGCAAAAACCCCACCGGGTGATTTTCAGGTCACCACTCTCAAAACTCCACTATTATCAAATTAAGCGGTTACAAGTAAAAGAATCCCAAGTACCTTACCAACCTACAATTGAACCCTTATCCCAATACTCAATTGGACTTGATCTGTAGCGACAGTTTCCACCTTTGATGCACGGCTCCCAAGTACGTGACTAACCAATGCGCGGATCCCAGTACGCAACTTCAGAACACCAACTAAGGAAGAAAGGTTGGCTGCAAAGTTCTTCAGTTCATCCTTTATGATGAATAGCAGGAAGATTCTTGGTTACAAAACCCTACGGTGCAAATACACAGCAACTTCTTGAAGGAAGATGAACTAGGTCAAGAACTTCGTCTTTTGATCACAATTTGCTTGAACAGAGATTGCTCAATGATATTGCAACTTGTGTCACCCTTGACGGCTCTTCAAACAATCCTTTTATATGTTTAGGGTTAGAAGAAAAGAATGCCCAAAATCATATTCACGGATCCCAAGAAACTCAGATTGGAAATCTGAAATTTTAAATCTCGACAGATAGCAGGTGTCAAGGTAGCTATCGAGAAGGTGTCGAGCTTTAAAAACTTTGCACTTCAGCTTGCTTTTTCTTGGACAGACTTGATGACTTCAACACTTGACCTTGAAACCTTGTTTCTTGAAGTATTAAAAACACCTAGAACTACCCAATTACAAGTAGAGTGCGTTTTGTCAAAGGATTAGCCAATTTACATAAATAAGTGACATATGTTCTTAACAAGTGAAAACATATATGTCCTAACAAAGTTTTATAAGGTTGATGCTCATGGTGCTAAGTTCCCTCCTTTGCTTCACTTTGTTAAATGCTTCAAGATACCTTAGATATTAAAATGGCAGTATGAAAAAGATGGTGATGTTCTCTCTAGACATTGGTATGTGAAATGGTGGGGTAAATTCCCTCATGCTCAGAAAATTACTGCTACAATCTCCAGAGATTCTTCATCTTCGGCTGTTCTCCCCATTGCTAAGGATTGTTCACATGGTCAATCCCCTGTTCTTGAGGCACCTGCTTCCTCTTCTAAATCTGTTAAATCATCTACTAAACCTAGAAAAGTGAGTTCTCCTTTGGATGAAATCTGCAAGGACCCTGAAGCTCTCAATGCTCTCATTAAAATGTTAAAAGGAGAAAGAGCTAGTTTGGATGATTAACGGTCCTTTGAAGGTTCTGTTACAAAAGATCCTTACTACCCTTACAATGAAGAGTGGTTTGGACATGATGAAGATGATGATGATGACCTAGCTCAAAATTGATTGATGATGACCTAGCTCAAAATTGATTGATTCACCCTATTTGTCTGGCCTGCATAACGGCCAAAATGTTACTGTTCTTTCCCATGCTAAATATGCTACTGTTGTCCCTCATGCTTTAATAATGTCCTGAAAAGAGGATTCTTCATGTTTCCAAGACTGCTTTCAGCATACGTTGGTCAAAAAGTTTTACTAGCCATTATTTACTTTCACTATTCACCTGTCACTATTCATCTGTCACTATTCACTTGTTACTGTTCATGACACTGTTCACTCCAAATTTTGCCTATTTAAGGGGGGTTGTCCCTTAAGTTAAACTCAGAATTTTCTTGTTAGAATTCTCCTAAGAATTTTTTTGAGAGTTCTCCTTAGAATTTTCTTCTTAGAATTTCCTTCTGTAGAGAGTTTTCCTCCTTAGAAGTTTTCTTTGAGAGAATTCTTTGTTTCTATTACTACCTTGTTTATTATTTTGTTCCTACAAACCTTGTAACTAGGACTAGTTCAAGCTTTGTAACTATTAATCTGTTCTAAGATCTTGTATTCACTACTACTACTGTAAGTGTTTTGTACTACTTTCAATAAGAAGTATTTTCAGTTTTATGTTCATTATATTACTTGTTGCTACCGCCACCATGGAGGATTACCGCCATACCGAACGGTTCTAAATTGCTTTCATTTACTTTGAATTATTTTGTTATTTATTGCTTGGCAGGTTCTACCGCCCTATTATTCTAACTTGTGCTTATATTACTTTGCTTACATTTACTTTCAAAATATATTATACTGTGCTTCCGTCTCTTCCCTTCAGCTGTGCGTCCCCTTCCCCCTATATATATATATATATATATACTCACCTTATGCCTCCATCCAAGAACCTAGTTAGAGAGAGTGCCTCCACTTTTCTAAAACCCTAGTCATCTTTAATAATCACTCACACAACACTTTTGCATATTTTTTAATCTTCACAAACCTCTCTAGAGTAGTATTCTAAGGTATCAACTAGTTTTTAATTTCGTTTTCAAAACCTTTTAAAAAATATTATTCTTGAGTTGTGACTACCTAAGTTTTGTTGTGTTCTATGATCTCTCTTGTATTCTTAATCTTATCTCTATGTTATAAGCACTGAAGGGTCGGTTAAGAAAGCTCTAAACTTGTGATCCTAGGCTAGGTGAGTCTTCTATCTATGATTCTTTTCCTTTACTTACTAGGATTCACATGAGTTCATTGATATAGTTTCTTTAAATTCTTATATATATATATATATTTTTTTTTTTTTTTATGTTTATAAATATATTGATTTCATTGATATAGTTTCTTTAAATTCTTATATATATATATATATTTTTTTTTTTTTTTATGTTTATAAATATATTGATATGTATTAATCTGATCTTGGGTTGATTATAATTTGTTGTTGTTCTTCTTCTTCTTATTATTATTGTGCATTTACTTAATGCTTATGTTAATTTAACATGTTCTTTGTGTGATGATAACTTGAATATTCATATATGATTGGATAAACGATTGTGATATTTGTTTGATGATTTTAATCTGGCCATGATACAGTTTTTATTTAGTTTGGTTTTTCCTTTTGTTTTTCTCTTTAATTTAAAATTACACATGCAATTGATTTAATTTGAGATGTAGAATTCTAGTTTTTGTGTTAGGATGTGTACGCATCATCGAGACTACGGACACAGGATGCACAAGGTTTTGATGCTGTATACGCATGATTGAGTATATGTACGAATCCCAAACCTAGAATGGGCAAAAACCTTGTTTTTATCAAATTGATTGTTTTTCTCATTTTATATGATTTTGTTTGACCTTGCATCCGTAAAGTTTAAATCTAACAGTATCATTTATTATTATTATTACCCTATATATATTGTAGAATCTCATTTTATATTGTCTAGAGATGGCATGTAAGGGTGTAAATGGGTAAAGTTGAGGATTTTTTTTTTCAATCTAACCCATCATGGTCGGGTTGAAAAAAAAAAAAAACCCAACCCAATCCACCTAGATTGAATTGGACAGTTTTTGTCTTTTTTAATTTTTAATTGAGTATTAGAACAACACCAATACAAATAATTAAGAGCAAATTTATAACCTAATAAACCAGAACATAGCACTAAACCAACACAAACTATTTTATCTCAACTCAAAGTATGTAGGATATCATATAGTTCTATCCCAACTCAATTGATTAACAAAAGAGTAAATAATGAAATTATATAATATATATTTTAAATATATATTAAATATACGTGGGTGGAGTCGAGTTACGCGAATTTGTAAATCTATTGACCCGCACCAACTCGACCCATCGTAAAAAAATCTTTTGACAATCCAACTCAACCCACCAACTCCTAAAAACTGGGTTGGATTAGATCAATTTTGGTGGATTGGCAGGTTGACTACACACCCCTAATGCCATGTATGGGTATCAAAATTTTCATATTTATTGCTTGTATATTAAAACATAATATTTTAGTATTAATTAATTCTGACTTACCATTTCATAGTTACTTCTAATGGTATAAAATAATTCATCATAAAGTTGTATATCATATCAAAGGAAATAAATTTCAGAATGAATCATTAGTTTAGCTTAATAGACCAAATTTCAAATATCAAATAAAAAAAAATTATGATGAATTAAATAAATAACTCAAATTGCTCCAATTTCTCTTGACAATGATATCAAATAAAATAATCATATTCAAATTCCATATTCTAAGAAGGAAAAAAAAAAAAAAAAAAGAGCCAAGAAAAAAGATTAACGTTTTGTTCACATACATGCCAAAATTTAATGGAACATATTGGAATAAACCAGAATTTAGGATGAGACGAAGCAAATTGGTGATTTATACCAATTAATTGATTTGTTAGAACGAAATTAATAATATTGATGTGAATTAGACTATTAGGGCTTGATTACACTACTGAATACCCGACCATTTGAGTTGATTGTGACATAAAATTTTTTATTATCCATTTCACAACTAGCTAAAGTTGTAAATTGAAATTTTAGTATCATGTTTACCACGCCCTTAATTGAAAATATTTTATTTTGGTGTGTAGTTAGGTGTCCCTAACATTATTCAATCATGTTAATTGGTGTGAAAAAATTATGTGTCACTGATAATTCTTATTGTTTTGTGGGCTGGATTAAAAAAAAAATGTAGTCTTTTTTGCTCATGTGGACTAGAAGAATATTATGCAGAGTGTAAAACTTGGCCCCACGCGCAAGTTCTATTTTCGTATGAGGCTTGCAAGGCAGTCATTGGATTAAACTTTTAAAGGCTTGTGACCTATTGTTGGCTTTATGGTTTAAGCTTAATTTAAATTTGAGCTAGGACTTGGCCTACGAGGGAAGCAAATTCAAGAATTGTGAAAACTGGGCCTAGGAGGTGCATCTTTGCCTTGTTTCATAGTTTTATTTTTTATTTTTAGCCCAAAATGATAGATTGTATTTATAATTAATCAGAGTTTACTATGGGAAGGAGAAAAGCAGGTATCTCCTCAAGCCAAACCGAGCATTTCTTTTTCTCCTTAGCATACCAAGCTAATTCTTGAGTCACCTTATCACGATATCCAATAATGGAAGTATAAAAAATGCATCTGTTGGAATATTCAAAATGATATCTCCAGAGGGCAATTTCTTAGACGAATTTGATTTGTTAGAATTAAATATCATCAATCATATATTCTTGAGAGAGAGAGAGAGAGAGAGAGAGAGAGTCATTGGCACAGTATGTGTATTTTAAGGGAACATGCAGCTAATTTATATTTTGGTTGTTATCTTTCACATTTGCTGCAAAAAGTTAAAATCAACACAAAAAAGTTCTCTTCACCACAACCTTAAAAAAAAAAAAAAAAAAAAAAAAAAAAAAAACAAAAAAGAANATGAGTGTTTCGATCTCGGCTCCTTTTTCTGTCACAGAATTATCAGACTCAGAAACATTGGTGTTTACACCCTGATCTAGCTCAGAAGCAGTAGATGAAGTTGTTGATTCTGAAGCAATCTTTACTTCATTTGTGAGTCGCTGCACCCGAGACTTGCAAACTGACACAGCCTTCTGGCAATAAGGAGTGGCCTCCTCAGGTTTGGAACCAATCTCCAGACACAAACATATCCGGAAATTTCTGAAGTTCTACAGTTAAGGTTGGCACTCAATGGGAACAAAAGAAATAATTTCTGATATACA
Source organism: Quercus suber (assembly GCF_002906115.3). Classification (NCBI taxonomy): domain Eukaryota; kingdom Viridiplantae; phylum Streptophyta; class Magnoliopsida; order Fagales; family Fagaceae; genus Quercus; species Quercus suber. The sequence goes on along the minus strand of NW_027069683.1, from coordinate 704,234 downwards.
TAACAATTAATGAACTCATAAACCTTACTGCTTATTAAATCAAAAGCTCACAAAATACATTCATTTATTGGAAACTTCTCTCTACATAAATAAGGTCTGAGCAGTTACTGAAGATGGACATCTCAATACGTAGGTATATTCTACTTGAAAAGGATACAGTTCAGCTATCTGTCTACTGTCTGGTTCAACCAGCCGTTCTAAGATAGATAGTGCTTTCTGGTAGTCACTGAGTGAAGTTTCAATGTCCTCTACATGGAGCATAACCAAGACATAATTCATGTTTAAGATAGATAAGAGGCTTTCATAGAAATCCACCACAAAGATTATTATGGAATCAAAAAGGGAGAATAAAAAAAAGGATAATGATCTCCATAAACAATAAAAAGAAATCCACCCAAAAAAAAAAAGAAAAAGATATACCTCTTTCCAGAGCAACTTCTGCCAGTGCTGATAATATGTCCACTTTTTCTATTGTGTCATCTGCCTGTTTTTCAACAATTGCTCTAGCAATATCTAGCATTTTCCATGCCAAATCAAGGTCAGACTCATCCTCATCAGCTTCAGCCAGATCCTCAACTTCACTATCCCCATCATCATCTTCTTGGTCTTTTCCACTGGAAACTGAACCAGAACAAAGAAAGAACAAGAGATGTAAGAAACTAACATGAGGACACAATCTCAAATTATGATGACAACAATACAAGAGTATCTTAATCTTGTAGACACTAACTGAAAATGGTAAAAGGGACAAACTTCGAAGATGAATGTCCTCAACTTAATATATTAATATTCAATAATTAAGCTCAGTGTCTTATCCCTGCAACACTGGGGAGGCCAATATTTCATTCTCAACCACAATCAAAGTGCATTTAGATCCATATCCATTAAGAGCCAATTAAATCCCACCTAGTCACTTCTCTTTAGGTAATTTTTCATTTAAGAACCATGCCTGTGGGTAAATAGGAATGTGAATGTGTTTGTGACACAAAGATTCCAGTGGTATTCAATATGTAATTTACACAGCCTGTTGTCCTATAAGGTTAAAGGTGCACTATTTAAATTGGCTAACCTAAACCAGAATCTGGGAAAATAAACAGCATTGAGGATGTTAAACCATCAGAGATTGTGCATTCTCATGTGCATATATACATTACATTTGAGGCATCACCATTATCTCAATAGCTTACATATGAGTCTGTCTATTTGCACATCAGTGCCTAACTCACATATAGAACACATTCTAGCTATGCATAGATAAATTTTGTTGTACAAGGATCAATTAGAAGGGCATGAAACACACATAAACGTAAGTTAGACAAGGAAATTGTGAAGTGCACCTGAAGTTAGAATGTTAGATTATTGTACTCAACAAATTAGACAAAAACATAGTGTTCACAATACAAAAAAGAAAGAACTGATGGCAAATGAAGATTCTCCAACAGAGATAAATTTCATGTTTGTAACATGCCAAACATAACATATACATGAATTTAACTTACTCAAGTTTGTGGGTGTATGTTCAAGAACCATTACAATTATTATGTTGATAACTTCACAAAATGGTTCATATTGAAAGACATTTCTCTTTATATACGTAGTTCAAAAGATGGGATTGGGATCTTTGCAAGCAGCTATACTAGTAACAGACAGAAACGGGCACAAAGTCTTGTGTATGCCAACAATTGACCGAAACACTTTTTGATTGGTAACAGTTATCTGAAACTCATTGGCCATATCATGCATTGGATATCAATTCACACAAATGAATTTGCTGCCAAAAAAAATGTAATTTTATGCACAGAAGCATTTGCATTGCTTCATTTATGAGCAAAAACAAAAGAAAATTGATAAACAGGTACTAGTTTAAACAAATTATCAATAAATGTAATGAGCAAGATACTACCATCATCTACTGCTCCTTCCTGATTAGTTGTACTAGCACTCTGTTCAGCATTACTTGCAACAGAAGCTGTTGATGATTCCCCCTTTAAAGTATTCTTAACAGAGCCATCTTTAGTAGAGTTTTGTTGAGAATCACCCTCCTTTTTGGGTACAGCACCCAATGGGTCAGCCTCATCTTGAGCCTTGTACAGCAAAGTACATCCATATTTGTAGTACGCACGGACACATTCAGGAGCAAGTTCACCATAATGGGCAACCCTAATTTCATAAAATAAGATCAAATACAACTCTACCCATAAATCATCTGGCATAGATGCAGGGGTGGCATTACACTTAATTCAGGGGGTTCAAATGAACCCCGACTTAAAAAAAATATATATATATATATATAAAACATTTTTTTATTAGTGTAATTTACTCTTAAAAATATTTTTGTACACCCTGACTTAAAATTTACACATTACGCTTACAGATCAGCTCATCTCAAAATCAAATAACAACACAATTCACAAATCACTCCCTCTCTCGAATCTCATCTCATCTCATCTCTCTTCTCTATCTGACTATCTTGGTATTTCCGACTCTAACAGCAAAATGTGAGTGTTTGTGAGTCTCTCTCTCTTTAATTATTATAAATTTATATTATATATGTTTGTGTGTGTGTTTGATTTTGATTGTGTGCATTATTATTATTATTATTATTATTATTTGTTATAATGTTATTTGTGTGAATGTGTGTATGTATAGTATACATATAATATAACTCTATATAATTTAATCATTAGGAAAACAGAGGGTTTGTTACATGGGTGCGTATTGATATCATGTTATAATAAATTTTCGTTATGAAGTTAGTGATTCAAGAAAAAAAAATAGTAAAAATAGGAATTGTTCAAGAATTTGATTGGTTAAATAGATATTTAGTGTATTATTTATGTATGGATGAGTGTGGTTGCGTGGGTCAATAATTAATACAGTACAAGTGAGTTGAGTTTTGTCATTCAATTTAAAATATTAAAAAAAAAACAATGGCAAATAGATAATAAGAATGGCATAAAAATAAAAAATGTTATACAAACTTAATAAAATAAAATAGTCACATCTACCCTCATTGAGATAATGACAACTAATCACTATCACGTAACAATTTCAAAATACGAAAACTACCAAACTAGTAGAAGGAAATTATAAAATTCCATGTATTTGAGTGTTCTTTTTTTTTTGGGGGGTTGATAACTCAGTAAATTGAAGTTCTATTTTTATTAAATTTCGTTTAATTGAAATTTCTTAATGACCCCCTGAAAAAAAAAAAAAAAAAAAAAATCCTAGCTTAGGTTTTTAATAAGATGAAAAAAATCCAGCAACTATCTTACAATTTTACATAAATCTTAGCCCTCAAAATATTCTTTTGGGGTCTACTTTACATAATGAAAAACCAAAATCTTTTGCAAAAATAAATATTAATAATTTAGAAGGAAAAAAAAAAACTCCCACAATCGGTGATAGATCTTTGCCAATTTAGATCAATTCAAATGGATTGGGCATATACATGATAAAAGCGCACATACATGATAAAAGCGTTACTGTTATTTTTTTATTAAAAAAAAAGTGATATTAAAGAATTAAGCCACAAACTTAAGAAGATTATCAAGTTTTACAATTAAAAACATTATAAAATAAGAAGTAATTTTTATTTTTGGTTGAGAAATTTACAAAACAAGAAGTAGATCCACCAATCTCACACCTCAATTTTCTTTTCTTTTTTATTTTAATGGATTGGTATGAATGAGATAAAATTTTAATCAACATAACGACCGCAACACAAACCATCAATGATAAAACACACCCCAGAAGAAGCCTATTAAGGAAACACAATGCGTAAGAAAGGGCAGGCTGAGAAGATCAGGAACAAGGCCCAATCTTGGGCCCATAGTACTACATCTACAACGATAGTATAATGGCCTCAAGAAAAACTAGTCTCTCTGTCAAAAAAAACACCTCACCAATCACCATGCTTCCTTATTGAACTAAGCCTTAGAAGGAAAAAGACTGTCAAAAAAAAAAAAAAAAAAAAACCTTAGAAGGAAAAAAAAAAAGCATGGAATTCCAAGTAATAGTAAGAAAGAGTACTATATGCATGATGAACACCATTTCCTGCAGATGTAGAAGTTTCAACAGAGGCTACAATAAAGTTGTAAGATTCAATGCCCATTTTGTTGTTGGTATAGTGCTGTCACCGCCGGTGACGTTGCTGCTAACCACCTCTTCTGAAATATCTTATCCACTCGCGGAGTTTAGGAATGAGTTTAAGAATGAGGATCAGGAGCTTCAGGATTTCCGTAACGTCTTTAACGCTCAAATGCAAGCTGTTGCAAAAAGAAATTGTATGAAGATTACAAGAAAAGAATAAGAAGTATTAAGAACTCTCTCTATATCTCCACACTCACACACACAAATAACTTTAGCTAGCAAGTGTTACCCGGCCATAGGAGGAGATAAAAAAGACGATTGCCTAGAATTGTCAAGGGTTGGAACTAAGAAGAATGTTGCATATATTGCGCAGCTGCCAATACTCAAAAGACGCATTTACTCGTCAAATGGCACTCAGTTTATATCTTGACTTTGGGCAGCAGCGCGAACTTCGGGCCGCTGCTGCCCGAAGTCATTTTTACAGTAGACCCCACCCTGACCAGGGAAGGATGTAAAATGACAAGGTTTTAAATAAGAAGGAAAGCTGCCAACATCAAATCTCAAATACATTGTTTTTGATTTTGAATAATGACTTGAGTTATTCAACATAACAACTACAATACAAACCATATATAATAATACACATAATACATGAAACTATCCGGAAACACATTGCATAACAAAAGGCCTGATTGAGAAAATCATGAACAAACCCCATTACTGGGCACATATTTATACAAGGGATGGTACGAAGGGTCCAAGAATGGGCATGGGCCTGAGACTTTAGTCGTAGACAACCTTACCCTCACATCTGTGAAACACTTCATGCTCAGAATATTGATGATGTCTCGGTCTTAGCCTCAGCTGGTTGATAGTTACCAATAAACTGTGTAAGGCTCCACATCATTTGGAGATTCAAGAGGAAGATTGTGCTAGCTGCTAGTTCTGTGTATTATGTCCCTGTGTTACGTTTACTGTTTGTGGTGTTTTGTGTCCCAGAGTGTGACAGTCTTATTATAAGGGTGAAGATGGAGAACAGCATGGCCTGAATATATCTCAAGTCTCCAATATATACATGTGTGTGTTTTAATTAGTTTTTTAAAAAATGATGCCCTTACTAAAACTTCACTACACAATGTCTTTGTGTGTGAAGTAATTTGTTATTTTTAAAAGAAATTATTGTGTATTCCAAAAGTATACTTCCCTCTTATAGAGAGTAGCTCCCACCGTACTTTTACATAACTATATATTTAATTGAATAAATTATTGTTAAAAAATTCTTATTATTTAAAATAAGAAAAAGAATATACTTGTAACCGGTAGACGTTAATTGCATGTGTCCTCAAGGTTTAAATCCAACTATATTATTCTCTTCAAAAAAAAAAAAAATCCAACTATATTATTACTATTATTGATATTATTTATTTATTTATTTTGTAGGATCTCATTTTATATTGTCTAAGGGGCATGTATGTGTATCAAAATTGTCATGATTATAGTTTGTATATTGAAACAGAACATTTTAGTATCAATTAATTTTTACTTGCCATTTCATAGTTATCTCTAATAACACAAAATAATTCATCAAAAATTTGTATATCATATCAAATTATCTATGCAAAATCAAATCATAAACATTTTTAATATTACCATATATAAAAAGGAAATTAATTTTAGAATGAATTAATAGTTTAGCCTAATACAGCAAATTTCAAATATCAAATCAAGAAAAATTTATGATGAATCAAATAAATAACTCAAATTGCTCCAATTTCTCTTGACAGTGATATCAAATAAAATATTCAAATTCAAATTCCATATTCTAAGAAGAAAATTAAAAAAAGAGCCAAGAAAAAAGCTTAATGATTTGGTCACATACAGCCAAAATTTAACGGAACAAATTAGAATAAACTAGAATTTAGGCCGAGATGAAACATATGGGTATTCGTACCGATATATTAATAAACCATAACAGAATTTTTTGGTTAGAACAGAATTGATAATATTGATGTGTATTAGACTATTAGTGTTTGATTACACTACTAAATGCTTGATCCATTTGAGTTGATTGTGATATATTTATCATTATCCTTTTCACAACTTACTAAAGTTGTAAATTGAAATTTGAGTAACATCATGTTTACCATGCCTTTGAAAATATTTTATTATACATAAATCACAACAAAATATGTTGTGGATTTGGGTGTGTGAATATGTCCCTAACACTATTCAATCATGTTAATCGGTAAGAAAATGTTTTTGTGTCATTGATAAATCTTATTGTTTTGTGGACTGGGTTAAAAAAAAAGTAGTCATTTTCAATTTTTTGTTTATGTGGGCCAATAGAATATTCTTTTGACTGTAACTTGCCTTCAAGCACAAGTTCTATTTTCGGCTAAGAATTGCAAGGAAGTCATTGAATTAAAGGCTTGTGACCTATCGTTGGCTTTATAGTTAGTTAAGCTTAAATAAAATTTGGGATAGGATTGGACCTATAAGGGAAGGTAATTCAGTAATTGTGGAAAATGGGCCTAGAAGGTGCATCTTTGCCTTGTTTCAAAGTTTTATTTTTATTTTTTAACTAGCCCAAAACGGCAAAACGATAGATTGTACTTATAATGAATCAGAGTTTACTATGGGAAGGAGAAAAGAAGGTATGTCCTTGAGACAAACCGAGGGTTAATTTCTTTGTCTTCTTAGCATACTGAGCTAATTCTTTAGTGACCTTATTACAATATCTAGGAATGGAAGAATAATAAGAAATGCATCTATTGGAATATTCAAAATGATATCTCTAGAGGGCAATTATCTTAAGATGACTATAAAACTAGTGAATGTTTCATATTAAGAGTTTGAATTTGGTAAGGATAGGGTGTGAAACTCATGTTTTACACCGTCTAATAAGAGATTGCCACATCAGTATTTTACTTAAAATTCAATACATCCTATCACACTTAATAACATTTCAATAAACTCCTAATTTGGTTGGATTATTTATGGGTATTAGAATTTATTGGGTGTGATTGTGCTTATTCTAAAATATGTAATAAGATGATGTGAAATGTTAGGATTAGAGGGATAAAATATGGGTTTTACACCACATCCTTACAGATTTTAATCTCTCATATTAATTTATTACATATCCATCTATTTTACAAAAGAATAAAAATAACTTGATTAAATTAGTACAAATTGCACTTTATGAATACATTAGAAACATATGGGAGAAATCGTAAATTTGTCTTCTATTTGTTAGGGAAGTAGGTGGAAAAAATTGAGCCCAGGAAGAAAATACTCTAACCCTCTTTCTTTCAGATATGAGTTTTGTTTGTTTGTTTAGACTCCTGAACACTCAGATTATTTAACCTAATTAATTAATCAAATTAACACTTAGGTTTATTATTCAGATTTAGGTTAAATACATGTAATCATATTACCTAGTGCAGAAAAGTAAATAAGACAACAATATGATTGCCCAAGAAAGCCAATGAAACCAACAGTTTCAAGGTAAAAAAACCTAGGAAACCTATCCTCAAGGCAAACAAATCCACTAATAGAGAATTGAAGTTTTTACAATCATATTTAACCCTAAATCTATTGCTATCTTTAGTAGTAACTTACTGATACGACCACGTGCAAGGTCCGAATCCACGGACTCCTTCTCTCTTAGATTTGTAGCACACAAGCACCCACGCTTGTGACTTTAAGATCCCACTCAAAGGTTTAGCAACATAAACTCTCCTTACAAAATTTTTTAAAGAGTTAACAAAATATAAAAATGACTATCAATAGTATTTAAACTAGTTGCTAACCCGTGCGATGCACGGGAAAACTATTGAAAATAAGATTTTAAAAAGAAAATTTTATTAATTTTAGTTTATATTGAATATTTATTTATGGTAGTTTAAAAATATCATTTCAAATCTTCATTTCATTTATAGTTTTCTCAAGGATTTTACTCTAATTCACTGTTGCTAAATACCCTTTCATTGTTGGCTGCTAGTCTTTTTATAGTGCCATCCTAGGGTTCGGGGTACCACTGATTCCCTCCATTTGCTCCCCTAGGTACCAAAGCCACGGTTGTGCCAACATCATTGGTGGCTGGTCATTTTCTCATTCCTCGTTATTTTCTTCTTTTGGGGTTTCTTCTTTAAAAGCCTCTAGCTGACTTTCCGTTCTGGGGGGTCTTAGAAGGCTAGTTTTTTGTTCTTTCCTTCTCCAAGGTTTCTAGGTTCCACCTTTTCAGACTTACCTTTTGGCTGCCTTCCCTTTTGTCATTTTTCCCAAGTGAGCTGATTCATTTTCTGCTAGGCTGAAAGATCGCAAGCCTCCTCCCTTTCTAGTTCTTCTTCTTGGGTTCCCTGAGGTACCAAGGCTCTTGTTCATGAGTTAATGGTTCCCAAGTCCTTTGACTTCTTTTCTGCATCTTTGGGTGGTTGATAGGGACATGTTTGTTCTTGTTCCTTGTGTATCTTGGCACCCCCCCTGAACTGTCTTAATCCACCCTGGCTTTGCTGCATGTCCCGAGGATTCTAGGCTCATTGGGAATTCTTAAGTATCTTGGCCCAATTCTTTCCTTGGGCTCCCCAGCAATTTTTGTCCTTGGTGGGCTGGGCTTTCTTCTTCCTTTTGTCTCATGAGATTTGAAACTTACCCATTTATAGATTTTGGTTCTTCCTTATGATCCTTAATGGGTTTGGGCTTCTCCCTCCTTTTCTTTATTGAAGGTCCAAATAATTTACTTTTTTTTTTTTTTTCTATAGTGCAATCCTTTGTCCTATTTTGGGCCTTGGTGCAACATTGTGATTTTTTAGACCTCAACAAACCCTAAACATTTTCACGAGCTTGGGATTGTTTAAAAATTCCGCAAAAAAATTATGCTTGCAATTTTTGATCGGTCGAGCCTAATTCTCGATTGATTGAGCTTGACAGAACTACACTTCCTTTTTCTGCAATTAGCTGGACTTGAACTTTGAAACAAACACTTTTAAGCATTGCCTAAAAACCTAGACTAGACATGTTTTGTTCTCGGTTTGCCAATACAATACAAATATGATTCTAAATATTTAAATCTAAATCTTTAGAACCTAACACAACATGCCAAACCTACCATGGTCAGGTCCACAATCTAGGACCTAAAAAGGGATCATTGGGACTTAATTTAGCTCTGGGCTTTCAGGCATAACAGAATTCAGGGAAAGTCACCTTGTGATTGTTATAACTTATAAAAACTAAAAAGGAGCTCTATTTCAAGAGTTTTATTCTTAGAATTTGTAATAGGTGACTTTGAATTGCAACTCGTGCACAAAATACTGTAGAAGACTTGGAATAACTTGACTAAAAGAGTGACTTCGAATGCAAGGTTGTGAAATTAGTTTGTAATGGTGACGAGCGTGAACCTGAGCTTTCTTTAGTCCAGTGTGCACAAGCCCTAGCCTAGCTGCCTTTTAGGCCGAATTCTAGCCCAAATTGGCTTAACAATATCACAAAATCTAGCAACTGCCTATTACAATCTTACATAAAATCTTCACCCACCCCTTAGAATATTCTTTTGGGCCTACCTTACAAAAAAAACATAATCTTTTGTACCCCCAAAAAAAAACCCCACAATTCATGATAAAAATTGGCCAATTTTGTTTTTCAATTTATATGAAATGGCTTAGTCGTACACATAATCAATGATAAAAAGACACCTTTATTAAGACTTAAGCCTCACACTCCAGAACATTACAAAGTTTTACAAGTCAACACATTACAAAACAAGAAGAAGAGCTGCCAATCTCACATCTCAAGCAAATATATATATATATATATATATATTCTTTTTGGGGATGAATGAGACTAAATTTTATTCAGCATAACAACACTACAATACAAACCATACAATACACACACAAGATGAAGCCATAGGAAAACACATGCAGTCTTTAGTTCATAGCTCCAATGGTCATCAATTTATTTCATTAAGAGAGTCCATTGCGCTAATCTGAAAATGGTGGAGAAAGGAGGTGAGCTAATAGCTAAATAAGACTACATCACATAATATTGTCAAGTGAAAATGCACATCATAATAGAGATAGTATTAAATTTTATAAATTTATCAATAGTATGAAAGTAATTCAGTAGAAACAGTAAAACCTGTTTTGGACGTGAGCAATTAACTGTACAGTGAAATAAACAAATGCTCTCTTAAAAGATTTACCCAATTTCAATAAGCCATAGTTCACTTATAAGAACATCACTTCATCATTGGGTAAACTACTTATTATAATAGATAGTAATACACTTAACAGTAAAGTTATTTTTCACATTCAATTTGTCAATAACAATAAATAAACAATAAGTAGTGTATGAAATATTAGCCATCAGACATCCTTAACAGTCGGCAGGTGAATTTGATGGAAAACAATAACCGCAAAGGGGTAAGATATAACAATAACTTAGAAGGGTAAATACTAACAATGGTTTTGAAGAGAAACAATAACAAAGCACCACACGTCCACACCACACCGCAATAAGCTATATTTTATCCAAAGACTAACTCTTAGAGCATCCACATCAGATGTGGCAAAAATTATGCCATTTTGCCACATTAAAACCCTACTTTATTATTTTACCACATTATTTTACAACATTCCATTTATCAGATGTTTTATACTACAATTCTATACATTAAAATAATATTTCCTACACATTAAAATAATATAAATAACATAATAAAATAATATATTTAACAAAATAAATAACTACCACAACACTGTTGCCGCTGCCGCCACCACCACCACCACCACTGTGGCAGCCACAATCCATCGGAACAAATCAGAACAACAACAACAACAAAAAACAAGAAACCCATCGGAACTCCCTAATCAACCAAATAGAACGACAACAAATTGGAACAAACAACAAATCGGAACAGCCACAATCCATCCACCATCCAAACTCCCTGATCAACCAAATAGAACAACAACAAACCCATCGGAACAAATCAGAACACCTACATCACCACACCCAAATCGGAACAAACACATACCCATACCCAAATTTTGGAACAAATCAAAACAAACACATACCCATACTAAAAATCTGAAGAACACCACCCTCAAACCTCAAACTCCGATCATTGTTGCAGTTGGAACACCAAGCATGGGCCAAAGAGCAACGCCTGACCCATGATTCGACCCATCGTCAAACGCCTGACCCATCGTTGCTGAAGCTGCTGTTGCTTCGCCGATCTCCGAAGATGCCCATGATTCGACCCGAAGGACCGGTGAGAGAGAACAGAGATGAGAGGGAATCGGTGAGAGAGAACAGAGGTGAGAGAGAAGAGAAAAGAAAAAACTGAAGAGAGAGGAGAGAGAAAAGAGAATAAAAAAATGTTTCCACTTATACCATTTCCGTCCGTACCGTGGCATATTTGTCACGGTACTGTTTATATGTGGCAAAATTTATGGCATTGGAACATCTGATAAATGGAGGTTTTGAGTGTTTGGTGTGCTAAATGTGCCAAATATTTGGCATTTGGCACATTTAGCACAACTGATAAAGATGCTCTAAGCCTTGTGTTGGCAAAGATTATAGTCTAGCCAATTATTAGAAAATGTTTTCTTTTTCTTTAACAATATCATAAAATATTCTTTATATATATATATATATATATATGATAAAATAGATAGCTATGTATAGAAAGAAATTTACATAAAAGGTTCACTATTTAGCAAAGCTTCTTTCCAATTATACATATATAATGTCAATCTCAAGTCATGCTAAAATCAAGTCAATATACCCAAATGCCAAATTTGTCAAAAACAAGGTAGCAACAACTTTTCAAATTTTTGTAAAATTTCTTTGAAATTGCCCAAAGTAGAAAATTCCTTAATATTTCATGATTTAAGCTCCCAAATTAATTGCCCAATTATCCAATTAAAATCGGGCATTTGTAACTTATAATCCCAAATTTTCTCATGATTTCAAGATATACCTTAAGTGATCTACAAGACTACAACAATAGCAGAATAATAAATCCATAAAAATTGTATTCAATGGTCAAAGATCAATTTTACCCTGAAACTTGGAGAGACTAGAACCTAGGGAGAAATTTCTTTGAATTCCAGTGAGATAATAAGAGGATGTTGATTTTAATGGGGTTGAGGAGTGGCTAGGTTTGACAGCTAGAAGGTTGCTAGACGGCTAAAAGATGAGGAAGATGAAACTTTTTTTTTTTTTTTTGAAACCTTTGGAGGAAGATGAAACTAAAAAGAAGGGAGCGTGCATATCTCAAATACATAACTTTTTGGGATGAGTAAGAATAAATTTTATTCTAACATAACAAGACAAACACAATACAATATACACACCAAAGGAAGCCATCAAAAAACACATAGCACAACAAAGGTCCGGTTGACAAGATCAGGAGTAAATCCCATTTTTGGCTCACAGTACTCAACTACCAGGACTAATGCGCTACTTTAGGTCCAGCGTGCACAAGCACTAAATTAGCTCCCCTTTTAGCCCCAACCATACCCCAAATTTAATTCAAGCTTTTAATAAGAAGATAAAATCCCGCAACTACCTTACAATTTTACATAAATCTTAACCCTCAAAAATATTCTTTTGGGGTCCATATTACAAAAACAAAAACCAAAACCAAAATCTTTTGCAAAATAAAAATTAATAATTACAAAAAAAAAAAAAAAAACCCACAATCCATGATAGAACTTCACCAATTTAGATCATTCAATCACTACTACCGCCATTTTTCTCCGTCACAACAACCACCATTTGTGGAAATTTTTAGTGCAAGCAAGTAGTATAAACCTTTTTCACCTAACTTGCACAAAACAACATAAAATAAATCATTTTTTCATTAAAAGTGGTTTTTGAAAGGAATATATAAATGAAGTCTTAAAAAGGTAAAAGCTCAAAAGTAACATATTTTCAAAACTATTTTATCATTCTCTAAAAATTAAAAACACAAGCAAACTATAAAATAATGATACTTTTTTTTTATGCATCTAAGAGCCAGAGTCATATGAATAAATTATATTATTACAACATTTTCATAACAAATATTCTAATTTGAACCTATTACCTAAATTATATTTTTGTCCGCTAATAACATTCAATATCAACTTAGAGCTTAAGATTGGTTGAAATTTCATTCCTCCAAAATATATAAAAAACAAAAAAAAAAAGTAAAAAGAAAAAAAAAAAAGAAACAAAATCTAGTGATTTTCGTTGCGTTCTTTGTACTTCGCCGCTTTCTCGTCCTCAAAAGAGAGAGAATCTAAATCGTGTCCGTGCTAAAAACACTGCATACACGTATCCCCTAATTTTCATCCCTCTCTCTCTCTCTCTCTCTGTAAGGTATTTTCTCTCTCTAAAACATGGCGGATGGTTATTGGAGGTACGGCGAGGCACGGCAGGCGCAGTCGCAGGCGATGCCTCAGATGGTCGGAAAACGCTCTCGCTCCGATTACGGTAAAAAGCAAAAACAACCTTAATTTCTACGATTTACTTACTTTTTTTTTGTCTCCTCTTGTATTTTTTTTTTCCTCTATGTGATTCAAATTAGGGTTTTGAGAATTATTGCTTTTAACCCTGTTTGGTTGCTGAGAAAGCCGAAGAAAATTAAATAAAAGACGAGGAAAAACAGAAATTTGGGCAATTTTTTTCGAATGTTTTGATTTGTGTTAAAAAAAAAAAACAGGACCCTTTTAGCTGAAGAATACCTAGGGATGTTTTGGGTTGTGATAAGAATTTTGATTTGTTTTTTTTGTTTTTTTTTTTTTGTTTTAGGTCTAATGGTGAAATGGATTTCTTTGAGGTCCAGTTTGTTTAAAGTGTTGTTGTCTCAGCTGTTTGATATCTGAAATTAGTAGTTGCATGGTCTTTCTTAAAGATTGTTGCTTGGATTATATAGGAAAGTTTACTTTTTTTTTTTTTTTTTTTGGGTCTTCTTACATGCCTGTAGGTATGTTTGTTTTAAGGTTGCTTTGTGTAAAATAACAGTTTGAGAGCTATGTTCTATGGATTTGAATGATATTGAATGAATCATAAGTACCATTTGTTTCAGTTTAGGGTAAGAAATATAATTTTCAAGGCTTAAGAGAATAATATGCTTATCTATATGAGGAGATATATCTCTTCCTCGTGAATGATGTTGAATCATAAATTGCAACATAGCTCACATATTTATAATTTGACCAAATTCAATCAC